>NC_067492.1:51115442-51327032 GCF_947179515.1 Apodemus sylvaticus | reverse complement strand
ATTCTGAGCTTCTGGGATAATACCCACTTATCAGCAAGTGCATACCTTGTGTGTTCTTTTGTGATTAGGATACCTCACTCAGAATAATATCTTCTAGTTCCATCCATTTGCCTAAGAATTTCATGAATTTACTGTTTTCAATAGCTGAGTAGTACTTCATTGTGTAAATGTACCACATTTTCTGTATCCATTCCTCTGTTGAAGGACATCTGGGTTCTTTCCAGCTTGTGGCTATTATAAATAGGGCTGCTATGGACATAGTGGAGCATGTGTCCTTATTACATGCTGGAGAATCCTCTGGGTATATGCCCAGGAGTGGTATAGCTTGATCCTCAGGTAGTATTATGTCCAATTTTCTGAGCAACCCCCAAACTGATTTCCAGAGTGCTTGTACCAGTTTGCAATCCCACCAACAATGGAGGAGTGTTCCTCTTTCCCCACATCCTCTCCAGCATCTTCTGTCACCTGAGTTTTTCATCTTAGTCATTCTGACTGGTGTGAGGTGGAATCTCAGGGTTGTTTTGATTTGCATTTCCCTGATAACTAAGGGTGCTGAACATTTCTTTAGGTGCTTCTCAGCCATTTGGTATTCCTCAGTTGAGAATTCTTTGTTTAGCTCTGTACCCCATTTTTAATAGGGTTATTTGGTTCTCTAGAGTCTAACTTCTTGAGTTCTTTGTATATATTGGATATTAGTTTTCTATTGGATGTAGGATTGGTAAAGAACTTTTTCTAATCTGTTAGTTGCCATTTTGTCCTAGTGACAGCGTTCTTTGCCTTACAGAGGCTTTGCAATTTTATGAGGTGCCATTTTTCAATTCTTGATCTTAGAGCATAAGTTATTGGGGTTCTGTTGAGGAAATTTCCCCCTGTGCCCATGTGCTCTTTCCCACTTTCTTTTCGATTTCAGTGTATCTGGTTTTATGTTGAGGTCCTTGATCCACTCGCAATGTCTTGATTACATTCATTTCCTATTCCCTTTTCCAAACCTCATCAGCTCCCCACCAATGCATTGCCAACTTAATGTCCTTTTTTTTTTTTTTAAATAACACATTGAGTCCAGTTGATGTTGCCTCTGTGTGTGAGAGTGTGGGGCCATCCACAGGATCATGGGAGCTCTGCCAGTAGCCATCCCTCAGAGAAAAGTTACTCTTCCTTCCCCAGAAGCTATCACCTGCCAATAGCTCTTTAGCAATCATGTCCTCACATCTTTAAATACTTTGCATTCATCACAGGGTCTGGCTTCTCTCAGCTTTTGACACAGAAGAACCTTGGGAATCCCTAGAGGCACGTTTTAATTTGTACCAAGTGTTTCAAAAAACAGACTCCCCTGCAGGTAGACAGGTGTTTCCTGACACAGGTGAGCCAAGCCTGGGAATGGGAAAAAAGCAGTTTCTGGTTCTCAGAAGAGCCCACGTTTCCCAGAAATACAGGCCAAGAGGTCAAATTGAAAATACAGACCAAAAGGTCAAATTATCCTCTTTCTTTAACTAAAATGTCGACATTTTGTGCCTGTAGGCAAATCACAGAGGCAATTGCTTTCTAATGCCATCTACCTTGCTCAGAATAACTGCAAGCAATGCAGAGACACGGCTTCTCCTCGATTTTCTAGAGAACTCATCTATAGCAGAGATGTTTCAAAAACATCAATAATGAATTTCTATGAATAGTGAGATATATTTCCTTTTTCTCTAGTTATATAACATTTTCATTCTTAAGAAAATGACATATCTTGAGGCTAGAGAGGTGGCTCAGTAGTTAAAAGCACTGGCTGCTCTAACAGGATCGGAGTTCAGTTCCCAGGATCTGCATGGCAGTTAACGATTGTCTGTAATTCCAGTTGCAGGGATCCAATGCCCTCTTAGGTCTCCACAGGCATCAGGCACACACATGGTACACAGACAGATAGGCAGGCAAAATGATCACATACATGAAAATAATAAATAAATAAATATGATTTTAAAAAGTGGCTCATCGTGGGCTGTAGAGATGGCTCAGTGGTTAAGAACACTGTCTGTTCTTCTGAAGGTCCTGAGTTCAAATCCCAGCAGCCACATGGTGACTCACAACCACCTGTAATGAGATCTGGTGCCCTCTTCTGGACACCAGAAGACAGCTACAGTGTACTTACATATAATAAAATAAATCTTTTTTTTAAAAAAATGACACACCTTAACAGAAAATACTCTGCTAAGAAACAAGTATTGCTGAGCTAGCTCTCATCTGGGCTGATTAGAGTTTTTTCCTATGACGTCTCTACTTGGACCTATGGAGGAAGGCTCGTGTCAGGAGCTACACAAGCAGAAGGTGTGTGGCAGTGTTGTTTAGGAGGATCTCTCCTGGTCTGTGGAGAAAGCCTGGGTTCACAGGAAGACTACAAATCATGCACACTCAGGGACAGGGCATCCAGACTCAACTAGGCAGTGTCTGAAGATAATGTCTCACTCTGCCTCACTCAGGATTAATCCAATTAAACACCCACTGTGTGCTACTGCCGGAACCTGTCATGAATGCTACATATATAAGGGTACATAAAACATAACCACTAGAGGCCGGAGAGATAGCCCATCTGTTAAAAGTACTGCCTGAGGTCCAAGGTTCAATTCCCAGAACCCACATGGTAGCTCACAACTGTCTGAAACTCCAGTACCAAGAGATTCAATCCCTCTTTGGGCCTCCACAGATACGAGCACACACACAAATATATATATATATATATATATATATATATATATATATATATATATATACATATACATCATTTACATATACATCACTTACATATATATCATGTGCATATGCATCATATACATATGCATCATATACATATGTATTAGTTTTAGTTAGGGTTTTACTGCTGTGAACAGACACCATGACCAAGGCAAGTTTTATAAAGGACATTTCATTGGGGCTAGCTTACAGGTTCAGAGGTTTAGCCCATTATCATCAAGGCAGAACAGGGCACCATTCAGGCAGACATGATGCAGGCAGAGCGGAGAGTTCTACATCTTCATCTGAAGGCTGCTAGTGAAAGACTGCCTTCCAGGCAGCTAGAGTGAGGGTCTTAAGCCCATGCCCACAGTGACACACCTACTCCAACAAGGTCACACCTCCTAAGAGTGCTACTCCCTGGGCCAAGCATATACAAACCATCGAATACACATATACATTATACATATACATATGCATCCACACACTTATATATATTATCATATATAGGCACACACACATAAAATAAAAATAAAGCAAAAAATTTAAAATTAGTTAAGGTAACACATTACATTAACAGAAACAAAAAATCATCTCTGTGTGCATAGAGAAAAACATTTCAAAGAATCCCACATCAGTTTATGATAAAACAGTACTAAGCAGGCAGAAGTGGGAGTACATCTTTCTCAGTTTGAGAAAGAAGCTATTTAAAAACCTACAGCTAATATAACTCTTAATGGTAAAAAGCATTAACACTTACCCCCTTAAAATCCTAAATAAGACAAGGATATCTTCTCTCATAAATTCACACTATATTGGTTGTTTAAACCAATTCAATAAGTGAATTAAAAAATAAGAGAGAAAGAAAGAACAGGAGGTGGTAACACACTCCTTTAATACCAGCAGAGGCAGAGGCATGCAGATCCCTAAGTTCAAGGCTAGCCTGGTCTATAGAAAAAGTTTCAGGACATCCAGAACTACACAGAGAAACACTGTCTCAAAAAAACAAAACAAAACAAAAAACAAGAAACAAAACAAAGTGTTTCGTTTGGAGAGATGTCTCAGTGGTTTAGAGCACTGGCTGCCCTTCCAGAGGACCCAAGTTCAATCCCTAATGGCAGCTCACAACTGTCTTTAAGAGCAGTTCCAGGGGATCAGACAGCTCGCAGATGTACATAAAATAAATATACCTTTAAAAAGGAAACCACAAGAAAATATTTTTTAAAAAGACATCTTGATAGTAAAGGAAGAAACTGCTCTGTCCCTGTTTAAAGATGTCGTTTACACAGAACTAATGATCAGCCATCAAGGTTGTCAGACATGATATCTGTCTGTCTGTCTGTCTGTCTGTCTGTCTATCTATCTATTGATCGATCTATCTATTAATATTCTGTCCACATACTAGAAATAAACAATGGGGGTATTAAATTTATAAGGTTATTGTTCACTGTAGCACGAAACAGTGTGAATTAAATTTCACACAACTCATCCAAGTCCTGTACCCTATAAAACAGGTTAGATCTCAGGTGTGGGTGTCACACTCATGTATTCCCAGAAGAAGCAGGTGGATCTTGGTGAGTTCAAGGCTAGCCTCATCTACATAGTGAGTTCCAGGTTAGTCAGAGCTACCCAGTAAGACCTTGTATCAAAAACTTGTAAATCATTGATGACAAATAAAACTGTGCAGCACTTTAAAAAACTGGCAGATGTGCTCAGAAAAGAGAAAAGTCGATGTTTTAAAGATGTTAGTTCCCCTAAAATTTCTCTATTGATTCAATCAATGGTCAATCAAAATCATAGTAGACTTTTTAAAATATTTAATTTTTTAAATTCACTTTACATCTCTGTCACAGCCCCCTCCCCCTCCTCTCTTCCCAGTTTCATCCTTTCAAATCCCTTCCCCTTTACTCCCTCCCCTTGGGTACCACCCCACCTTGAGACATCCAGTCCCAGCAGGTCTAGGCACTTTATCTCCCACTGAGGCCCAACCAGGCAGACCAAGAGGCTGGGAATGGGATCCTATGGCAGAGAACAGAGACCAAGACAGCTCCTGCTCCACTAGTCAGGAGACCCCAAAGAAGACCACGGTGCATCTGCTACAAATGTGTAGGGGGCTAAGTCCAGCTCATGTGTGATCCCTGGGTGGTGGTTCAGTCTCTGTGAGCCTTATAAGCAACCATGGACCCTGGTTAGTTGACTGTAGATCTTCTTGTGGTGTCCTTGACCCCTCTGACTTGATTACTTCTATCCCCGACTCTTCCAGGGCTCCATTTGATGTTTGTCTATAGGTCTATGCATCTGTCTCCACCAGCTGTTGGATGAAGCCTCTCAGAAGACAGTTATGCTAGGTTCCTGTCTGCAAGCACAGCAGAATGTCATTAATAGTGTCAGGAGTTGGCTTTCTCACACGGGATGGGTCTCAAGTTCAACCAGTCACTGCTTGGCTGTTCCTCAGTCTCTGCTCCATCTTTATCCGTGTACATCTTGTAGGCAGGACAGATTTTGGGTTGAGGGTTTTGGGGGTGGATTGGTGTTCCCCTTTCTCCTCTGGAAGTCCTGCTTGGCTACAGAGGTGGATGCTTCAGTCTCTATATTCCCTCCGTAGTACTAATCTAAGCTATGGTCACCCCCATAGACTCTGCATATTCTCTCCAGTCCCAGGCCTCCAGCTAGTCCCAGAGATGCCCCTACCCTCACCAACTTCCACTCTTACTCCCAGTCCTCTCGTGCCCCCTTCCCTCCTCTCCTACCCAGTTCCCTCTCTCCATCCACTTCTGATTACTATTTAGTTTCACTTTCTGAATGACCTTCATGCATCCTCCCTTGGGAACTCCTCATTACCCAGTTTCTTTGGGTCTAACCATGTGTTACCTCACTCAGGATGATATTCTTAAGTTCCATCCATTTGCCTGCAAAATTCATGATGTGTTCCTTTTTAATAGCTGAGTAGTACTCCATTGTGTAGATGTACCACATTTTCTTTATCCATTCTTCAGTTGAGGGACACGTAGGTTGTTTCTAGTTTCTGGCTATTACAGATAAAGCCACTATGTTGAGCAAGCATCCTTGTGGTATAGTGGGACATCTTTTGGGTATCTACCCAAGAGTGATATAGCTGAGGTAAATTATTCTCAATTTTCTGAGAAACTGCCAAATTGATTTCCAAAAAGGCCGTAAGAGTCTGCACTCCCACCAGCAAGGGAGGAGTGTTCCCCTTGCTCTACGTCCTCACCAGCATGTGCTGTCACTTGAGTTTTTGATCTTAGCCATTCTGACAGCTGAAGGTGGACTCTAAGGGTCTGAGATTTTCTTGAAGACTAGAGATGTTGAACATTTCTTTAAGTGCTTCTTGGCATCCAAGATACTCCTGTTGAGAATTCTGTTTAGCTCTGTGTCCTATGTTTTAAAAATGAGTTGTTTAAATTGTTGGTGTCTAATTTCTTGAGTTCTTTATAAATTTTGGATGTTAGCTCTCTGTCAGATGTAGGATTGATGAAGATCTTTTCCCAATCTGTAGGCTGAAGTTTTGTCCTATTGACAGTGTCCTTTGCCTTATAGAAGCTTTTCAGTTTCAGGAGGTCCCATTTACCATTGTTGATCTCAGAGCCTGAGCCATTAGTGTTCTGTTCCGGAAGTTGTCTCCTGCATCAACGAGTTCAAGGCTATTCCCCACTTTGAGATCAAGGCTACTCCCCACTTTCTGTTCTATTAGATTTAGTGTATCCCATTTTATGTTGAGGTCTTTGACCTTCTTGGACTTCAGTCTTGTGCAGGGTGATAGATATGGATCTATCTGCATTCTTCTACACGCAGACATCCTGCTAGACCAGCACCATTTGTTAAAGATACTTTCTTTTTTCCATTGTATGGTTTTGTCTTTTTTGTCAAAAGCAAATTTCCACAGGTATTTATTTCAAAGGTTCATTTCAAGGTCTTCAATTCAATTCCCTTGATCAACCTGTCTGTTTCTATATGAATACCATGTAGTTTTTCTCACTATTGCTCTGTAGTATTGCTTGAGGTCAGGGATGGAGACACCTCCAGAAGATCTTTTATTGCTCAGGATTGTTCTGGCTATCTTGTGTTTGTTTGTTTGTTCCACACAAAGTTGAGAATTGTTCTTTCAAGGTCTGTAAAGACTTGTGTTGGAATTTTGATAGGAATTGCATTAATTGCATGTCGCTACCAAATCCATCTAGCCGAATAAGGGAGACTGAAGGAGTAAATCAGGATGATTCGGTGCAGGAGTCAGTGAGGGAGTCAGTGAACACGGACATGGTATAGAATAGAGTTTATTCAGAATAGGGGATGGGAGTTAGTGGTAGAGAGAGAGGGAGAGAGAGAGAGAGTGGAGGCCGGCCATGACCACGTGGAGGGGGGGGAAGAGCCCCAGGGGCAGAGAGGTGAGAGTGTGTGTGAGAGCGGTGAGCAAAGAGGGAGAGGAGGAGCAAGTAGCCCTTCTTATAGTGGGCCAGATCTCTGGGGCGGGGCATACCTGGCTATTGCCAGGTAGGTGTGGGGTGGAGCTTACACAAAACCCCAACAGAGACAACACGGGAGACTCTTCTCGACGCAGTTTATTCAGGAATGTTACTTCAGGAAGCCCCCGATCCTAGCCCGTTGCCCCAGTTATATATCCCAGCCTGCACCAATCAGCGACCGCCACGTGGAGGCTCATGATAGGATCGAGACGATGCCCGGGAGTGGCCTGATATGACGTCAAAGGGCGCATGCGCACTTCTCTGGTGCGCATGTGACTCTCAAAGGGGAACATGGGGGAGCGTTGCTGAGTCATGTGACTTGGCAACCAGTCCAGGCACCATTTTAGACTGGCTGCCTTGCCCGCTCTCCACAATTGCATTGAATTACATTGTACAGTAATTAATTAATTGCATTGAATGAATCTGTACATTGCCTTTGGTAAGATGGCAATTTTCACATGTTAATCCTACCAATCTGTAGGATGGGAGATCTTTCTATCTTCTGATATCTTCTTCAGTTAATTTTTTTCAGTGACTTGAAGTTCTTGTCATTTAGGTTTTTCACTTGGTGAGAGTTACATCAAAATATTTTATATTATTCGTGGCTATTGTAAAGAGTGTTGTTTCCCTAATTTCTTTCTTGGCCAGTTTATTGTTTGTGCAAGGAGGGCTACTGATATTTTCGTTGAGTTAATTTTGTATCCATCCACTTTGCTGAAGGTGTTTATCAGCTCTAGGAGCTCTCTGGTAGAATTTAGGGGGAAGCACTTATGAATATTAGCATATCATCTGCAAATAGTGGTACTTTGATTTCTTTTTTTCCAATTTGTATTCCCTTAATCTCCTTTTGTTGTCTTATTGCTGTAGCTAGAACTTCAAGTACTATACTGGGAAGAGTGAGCAGCCTTGTCTTGTCCTGGATTTCAGTGGCATTGCTTTAAGTTTCTCTCCATTTTATTTGATTTTGGCTATTGGCTTTCTGTATACTGCTTTTATTATGTTTAGGTATGCCTTGTATCCCTGATCTAAGACTTTTATTATGAAGGGTTGTTGGATTTTGTCAAAGGCTTTTTCAACATCTAATGATTTTTTTCTTTCAGTCTGTTTATATAGTGGATTATGTTAATGGATTTTCATATATTGAACCATCCCTGCATCCCTGGAATGAAGCCTACTTGATCATGGTGGATGATGTTTTTGGATTCAGTTTGAAAGTATTTTATTGAGTATTTTTGCATCAACATTCATAATAGAAATTGGTCTGAAATTTTCTTCCTTTTTGACTCTTTATCTGGAGAGATGGCTCAGCTGTTACAGGATAGGATCACAACCAAAAATAGCAGGCTTTTAAAAATAAAGATTGCCAGGTTGTGAGGGATATAGCTCAGTGATACTGAGTTTGCTTAACATCTGTGACACCCTGAATTCCATTCCCAGGACCAAACCACATACAAAAATCTCTTCTGCCATAAAAGATAACACGGGCACAGGCTCTTGGGAGTAAGCCGCAGGCATCTTTTTGGCCATTATTCATCTTATGACATTTTATGAAGGATTTGCAGAGAATGAGTAGAAAGCTATCAGACTCAGTAGTAACACACACATACACACACACACACACAGAGAGAGAGAGAGAGAGAGAGAGAGAGAGAGAGAGAGAGAGCCAAATGAAAGGGGTAGTAGAATATTCTAATAAATTTGAGGTATACAACCAAAAAAGTATAAAGATGAGGAAACAAAAGCAAACCATGTATTATATGTAAGAACACTGTAGCTGTCTTCAGACACCAGAAGTGGGCATCAGATATCTTTACGGATGGTTGTGAGCCACCATGTGGGTGCTGGGATTCCAATTCATGACCTTCAGAAGGGCAGTCGGTGCTCTTACCCGCTGAGGGTTGCAAATTGGTATAACCACTCTGGAAATCAGTCTGGCGGTTCCTCCGAAAACTGGGCACCTCACTTCCAGAAGATCCTGCTATACCACTCCTGGGCATATACCCAGAGGATTCCCCACCATGTAATAGGGATACATGCTCTACTATGTTCATAGAAGCCCTATTTATAATTGCCAGAAGCTGGAAAGAACCCAGGTATCCCTCAACAGAAGAGTGGATGCAAAAAATGTGGTATATCTACACAATGGAGTACTATTCAGTCATTAGAAACAATGAATTCATGAAATTCTTAGGCAAATGGATAGAGCTGGAGAACATCATACTAAGTGAGGTAACCCAGACTCAAAAGATGAATCATGGTATGCACTCACTAATAAGTGGATATTAACCTAGAAAACTGGAATACCCAAAATATAATCCACACATCAAATGAGGTACAAGAAGAACGGAGGAGTGGCCCCTTGTTCTGGAAAGACTCAGTGAAGCAGTATAGGGCAAAACCAGAACAGGGAAGTGGGAAGGGTTGGGTGGGAAAACAGGGGGAGGGAAGGGGACTGATGGGACTTTCGGGGAGTGGGGGTGTAGAAAAGGGAAAATCATTTGAAATGTAAATAAAAAATATATCGAATAAAACAAAAGCAAACCATGAATGATAGTCATCTGCTGTGGCTTGCGCATGCGGCTCTGGGGTTGACTCGCTGTGGCTCAGCAGTGAAGGTCTTGATATGTACACACCAAACACTTTACTGACTCACGTCTCCAGCCTCTGCATTCATTGTCTTGATTTCCAGAACTTCGTCCCAGGTCCCACGACCATCAGTGACCTCTTTCCTACCTTGTCTTATGATGTACCACACACCACCATGTATATGCAAGGCATGGTACAGGGGACACTAATTGTCTTAGTCGGGGTTGCTATTGCTGTTATAAAACACCATGACCAAGAGCAAGTTGGAAGGAAAGGGTTTATTTGGCTTACACACCCACTTCATCATAAAAAGAAATCTAGACAGAAACTCAAACAGAGAAGGAACCTGGTAGCAAAAGCTGATCAGAGGCCATGGAGGGTTGCTGCCTATTGGCTTGCTCATAGAACCAAGGACTGTCAGCCCAGGGATGGCACCACTGACAATGGGCCCTCCCTATTGCTAACTAATTAAGACAATCCCCACAGGCTTACCTACAACTGGATCTTATGGAGGCACTTTCTCTACTGAGGTTTCCTCTTCTCAGATGACTGTAGATTGTGTCAAGTTCACATAAAACTAGTCAGGACACTCACCTTCTTTGTCAGGCTGAGGCTAACTTTAAAGATTGATTTCTGGTATGTGTATAAGTGTTTTGCCTGCATGTATTTAAGCTCACCATGTGCATTCCCGGTGCCCTCAGAGGTGGGAAGGGGTGCCATGTATCCTGGAACTGCAGTTATGAAGAGTTGTGAGCTGCCTTGTGGGTGCTGGGAACCAAATCTAGGTCTTTCACAAGAGCAGCAAGTGCTGTTAACTACTGAGTGATTTCTCTAGTCCCAGGCTTAGAATAGTTAAAACACCATTCTTGAAGGCAGAAGAAATGCCCAAATATGGCCCCAAACCAGACTGACACAATTATACATCTAATTGTCCTTTTTTTTTTTTCTCTTTTGAGGTAGATTATTTTGTCTTTGGTTTTAGTGTTTTTCAGCATCTCAGTGCCACAGCTCAGGTGAGTGTGAATTCTCTTTCTTTCATAAATAGCTGGAGAGCACCAGCACAAAAGGTATTTAGTGGTTAAAAAAAAAATACAGGGGGCTAATGCGTTACAATTGTGTTTAGACAGGTAAGTAGATTTCGACACTTCCCGTGAGAGCATGCCCTCTGGAAACGGAAGGTACTGAGCCACTCCAGAGCTTGAAGACAGTGACACACGCAAGTGCTCTTGCTATCAGTGAATCATTGATGCCTTCTAAGTGATGTGAAGAAGCAGACTTACGCTTGTTGCACTATATATATATATATATATATATATATATATATATATATTATTGTCAGGCATATGGCTACTCCTATAAACATGGCACTTGTAGAGAGTTACGCAGGAGGATCATGAATTTGCAGCCAGCCTGGGCTATGTTTGAGACTCTGGGGTCGGGGGATATAGCCGGGGGCTGCCATGCTCTCCTAACATGTGCAAGGTCTCGGGTTCAGCCCCAGTACTGTAAGACAAACAAAATGCAGTGTTACGGAAGAATAATTAACATACAGTTACCACACCTGCTCAAAGTACAAAAGTTGATAAATTTTGACATGTGGAGCTATTACTACAATCAAGACAATGATGCGGAGGCTGGAGAAGTGAGTCAGTGCACACATATGGAGACCTTCATTCCTGCGTCCCAGTCAGGTCAATCCCAGAGCCGCATGCACACGCCACGGCAGGTGACCGTCATTCACGGTTTGCTTTTGTCTTGTCTTGTCATCGGTGTGTGTGTTGTGTGTGTGTGTGTGTGTTTAAAGTCAAAACTGTACCTGTGACTGATCTAGTGGAATGAAGAAAGTAAATGTAACCCTACTTTTTAAAAAATAGTTTTATAAGATGATTTCAAAGGAACCATGCCAAATGCAAAAATATATCGAATAATAGAACCATCCTTTGAAATAACTGTATAGTCTTTTATTCAGTCACTGATTTGAGCTTATAGCTGGAGAATTTTAAAACTCATTATACTGTGGACGCAGTTTATTTGGCCTTGAGCCTACCCAGATTCCAGGTAGCAGCTTGACAGTAGTGCCCCTTCAAGCTTCTCTCTGGGTAGTTGTGCCTGTACGCGAGTATTAGGTTGGGCTGCTGTAAGTTACCCTATGGTAAGTGCTTGACAGCTGCTGTTACACTTGATGTAAGTAACTTAAAGGGAGGAAAGACTTATCTGGCATTTGATTTTAGATAGTGATTTCAGTCTGCCTCAGCTGACTCTGCTGCTTTGGGGGCTGTGCCGTGCAGAACATCACAGCAGGGAGCCGTCTCCCCTCGGGATGGCTGGAAAGGAAGAGGCAGGCTCCTTATGCTGTCATCAGAGGCAAACATAAGGGCCACATAGTCCTTCCATTAGTTCCCCCTCCTAAAGACTGCATTGCTTCCCAGTGGCACCACGGCTGCTGAGCAAGCCTTTAGCTATGCCGTCCGGTCCACCCAAACCTTAAGGTATGCTGCTTGTCTTTAATGCTAATTTGAAACCTTTTATGTAAATCTGTGCTTGCTTCGTCACCATACACTGTGCACTAATATAACTGGCTCCTGAAAAGGTCACATGACTACTGCTGCAAGCTTTGGGCTCGGATCTGACTCGAGCAACAGGGAATGAAGAAATGGCTAGGATTTATGTAACGCTGGGATTGGGTAGGGGGTCCATGGGCTCAGATGGAGACTGCCAGCAGCAGCCCAGAAAACAGGCCAATTTATCCTGTGCATCGGAAGCAAGGAGATGCGTTAGCTTCTCTCAGGAGGGGGTCTTTGCAGGGGAGCAGTCTGAAGCGGAGGTCACCAGGAGGAAGCTGTGGTCAGCACTCTCTGCACATTCTGGTTTTAGCTGAAGGTCTGCTGTTTATCAACATCCACATTTGGACCAGGGGGAGTTCTTGTCATTCCGTTGAACCTGCCCGCAGGAAGGCCTTGCCATGCCGAGGAGCTGAGGCATTGGTGGCCTTGCAGGGCCTTGTTCATGTCAGGGTGAGCCTTTGCTCAGAACCTTATCCACTGCCTCTGACTACTCACAAGTCACCCCCAATGATATAATACAGAATCTCAGGGGTAACTTCAAAGTTAATCACAAAAACAGTGCATAGATTTTATTTCTATGTCGCAAAAAAGGGACTAAAGGGTCTGGAGAGATGACTCAGTGGTTAAGAGCACTGATTGCTCTTCCAGAGGTCCTGAGTTCAATTCCCAGCAACTACATGGTGGCTCACAACCATCTGTAATGGGATCCAGTGCCCTCTTCTGGTGTGTCTGAAGAGAGCAACACTGTACTCATATAAACAAAAATAATAAATCTTTAAATTATTTTTTAAAAAGGGATTGAATATCAAAATGCCTGTGTTCAGTCTAGATGGATACACCGCATGACTAAGGTTATATCCTGATTTGTCTGACATTTAAAAAGTCTCCATGTCTCATCCTTTATTTCAATGAGATTTATGATTATGATTTTTTTATAGACTAAGTAGGAAACGCCTCTTGTTTTGTTTTTAAGTCAATTTTCACTGGAGCTGTGAGAAAGTAACACAAAGTTTTCATGCAAGGGCTTTGTCTTGTATTTTAAATAAGGGGGAAAATGACACCCCAATATTAATTGAGTATTGTCAAAAAGAGTGTTTTTGAAAACATTAAGTATATAACCTCATCATTTATAAAGATAATTATCCTGTCAAGGAAGAAGGAGCTATTCACTTTAAGTATAGTAAGTTCAGTGAAGGTCATCTCTGTTATAAAAATATGATATCACTTACAGATAATCCACAACAAGCCCAATGCAGAAGTCGTTCTGCTCATCTATACCTATGACTAAGAAGTTATCAGAACCACACTCGTATCTCAGCACACTGCTCAGAGACATACATTTGGACCATTAAAGCTCATGGTTGTAAACTGTTTTTCAGGTCTCATATAGAATTCTCTTTCTTTTCGTCATGTGATGACTTTGAAACAACAAGAGGACAATCAAGAAACCATATCTGTGTTTGATGTCTTTAGAAGGCAGGCAGGTAGACATGCATGCATATATGCATGCATGTGCAGGCACACACATGCACATGCATGTGCGTGTGTGCACACATACACACAAAGAGAGAGAGAGAGACTTAACTAAATACCTGTTTAAAGGTTGTAAAAACACTAAGGATACAGCAATAAAGAAATGCTGACAGTCAGACTTAGTGAACATTTTAAGTGGACAAATGTTTGTAAATTTCAAACATGACATATAACACCCCAAAAGGAGGACTTGCTCACGGAATACAGTCTGAACTTGGGTGGATCTCATGCGTCATGAAACCCCATGCTGCTGCGGTAAATGCTATCTGAGGTTAGGTCACCTCAGAGAAGCCAGTCTTTGCCTGAAGCCCACCCTTTCCAGGCTGTGCATCTACAGTTTAATAAGCCTCTGCTGATGGGCCCCTGCTGTCCGCCTCAGCCCCTCAGGTGGCCCTTATCATTTGGGCTGTCTTTGTAGCAAAGTATGCAGGGAACATTTGAGCTCTGAGATATGCCAATAAGCGAGCCGTGGAATTTCTATTCATCTCCAAACAGAAACAGCCACTCTGCTCTTATTTCTACAAAGATTTGCTGAACTCATTACGTGCAACATGGCCTTTGGCTATAAACAAGACAAATTCCCTCCCTTAAAGGAGATGCCGCTGAACGAGCGGTACACAAATATTTTCATCTCAAGTAACCAATGATAAGGCTTTGCGCAAAAGGGAAGATTTTTGTGTCTTCCCCTTCACTGAACAATGTAGAATGTGCCCGCGAGTACTGGGCACTTACTAGATACTAACGGAGATAGGAAATTCTATCTTCCTCATTATGAAAGCTATGCTAGGCATGAGCAAGTCTGAACTGAAGCAATCCATAATCAAATCGTTTTTAGTGAGACAGGCACAGACACAAACACAAACCGAGAAACAGCAGGGCACTTGACGGTGATTAGCAGTGTTAGTGTACGCCAAGGCAGGAGAAAACATGGATTTCCAAACGTTTTACTGTTTTTAGGAGACAGTTTCTTTATCTGCTGATTTAATCTTAGCTTTTGCCTAATTACTCCAAAGAACAGCTTCCCCCGATTTAGGATGAATTCAATGATGACTTTTAATATTTCACTAGGGGACTAATTTTTGGCTATTCCCTTGAGGACCAATGGCAAATAAACCTTTGTCCTGGCAACATAAAGACTTCAGTTTCTCAACACAATAGAATTAATTATATTAATCAGATTTGCATTTTAATTTTAAAGAAATGTGAAAGTGGACAAAAATGTAACCACAAAAATCAAGCTGTGAGGTGGGGGTGCACGTCTTTAACCCCAGGACTCAGTAGGCAGAGGCAGGCTGGTTTCTTTAAGACCAGTCTGGTCTACTGAGCTACTTAATCCTTTAGAGAATCCCTGTCTCAAAAACAAAAACAAAACAAATATATAGATCAATAAGATTCGTAAAGAGCATGAAATAACCCATTAAAATACTTCATGTATAGAAAATCCCAAGTTCAAAGCTATCCTAGGATGCTGAATTCCAGGTTAGCCTAGGGTAGATTGAAACCTTATCTGGAACAAGAAAAGTGTCAAAATATCTCCTATAGGCTATAGCTTTATATAGGCTTTATATATCTATATAGGTTATAGGTATTTATCTCCTACAAACGAAGGAGAAAGATTAGGGAATGTATTAACTGTGAGAAGAGTCTTACTGATGATGACACCCTGAGCTGGTAAGCAGCTTGGGATGGGAAGGAAATCCTTCATTGACAAGAGGGTACCTTAAGGAGGGAGAAAAAGAATTTTTTAAAATAAATTTTTTATTGAATATATTCTTCATTTACATTTCAAAACCTTTCCTGGTTTCCCCCCTCCCAGAAAACCCCCAACCCCTCTTCCAACCCCCTGCCTCCATATATATGCCCCTCCACCTGACCCACTCCCACCTACCTCCCCTTGATTTCCCCATGCTGGGGCATCTATTGAGCCTTCACAGGACCAAGGACCTCTCCTCCCACTAATGCCCAACAAGACATTCCTCTGCCACATTTTTGGCTGGAACCATGTGTACCCCTTGGTTGATGATTTAGTCCCTGGGAGAACTGAGGTGTCTGGGTGGCCGATATCGTTGTTCTTCCCATGGGACTGCAAACCCCTTCAGCTCCTCCAGTCTGCCCTCCAACTTCTCCACTGGGGACCTTGCACTCAGTCCAATGGTTGTCTGCTAGCATCTGCCTCTGTATCTGTAAGGCTCCTTTCAGTATGCACGCCTTGTTGCCCATAATAGTGTCAGGGTTTGATGACTGTTTATAGCATGAATCCCCAGGTAGGGCAGTCTCTGAGTGGCCTTTACTTCAGTCTCTGCTCCACACTTTGTCTCCATTATTGCTCCTGTGAGTATTTTGTTTCCTTTCTCAGAGGAACCAAAGCACCCTCACTTCAGTCCTCCTTTTTCTTGAGCTTCCTGTGGTCTGTGAATTGTAACTTGTTTATTTTGAGCTTTTGGGCTAATATCCATTTATCAGTGAGTGCATACCATGTGTGTTCTTTTGTGATTGGGTTACCTCACTCAGGATGACACTTTCTAGTTCCATCCATTTGCCTAAGAATTTCATGAATTCATTGTTTTTAATAGCTGAATTATAATCCATTGTGTAGATATACCACAATTTCTGTATCCATTCCTCTGTTGAAGGACATCTGGATTCTTTCCAACTTGTGGCTATTACAAATAAGGCTGCTATGAACATAGTGGAGCATGTGTCCTCATTACATGTTGGAGGATCTTCTGGGTACATATGCCCAGGAGTGGTATAGCTGGGTCCTCAGTACTGTCTAATTTTCTGAGGAATCGCCAAACTGATTTCCAGAGTGGTTTTTACTAGCTTGCAATCCCACCAGGAATGGAGAAGTGTTCCTCTTTCTCCACATCCTCTCCAGCATCTGCTGTCCCCTGAGTTTTTCATCTTAGCCATTCTGACTGGTGTGAGGTGAAATCTCAGGGTTGTTTTAATTTGCATTTCCCTGATAACTAAGGATGCTGAACATTTCTTTAGGTGCTTCAGAGCCATTTGAGTTTCCTCAGTTGAGAATTCTATGTTTAGCTCTGTACCGCATTTTTAATAGGGTTATTTGACTTTCTGGAGTCTAACTTGAGTTCTTTGTATACATTGGATATTAGCCCTCTATCAGATGTAGGATTGGTAAAGATCTTTTACCAATCTGTTGGTTGCCATTTTGTCTTATTGACAGTAATCTTTGCCTTACAAGAGTTTTGCAGTTTGATGAAGTCCCACTTGTCAATTCTTGTTCTTAGAGCATAAGCCATTGGTGTTCTATTCAGGAAAATTTCCCTTGTGCCCTGTGTTCACGGTTCTTCCCCACTTTCTCCTCTATAAGCTTCAGTGTGTCTGGTTTTATGTGTAGATCCTTGATCCACTTGGACTTGAGCTTTGTACAAGGAGATAAGAATGGGTCAATTTGCATTTTTCGGCAAGCTGACCTCCAGTTGATCCAGCACCATTTGTTAAAAATGCTGTCTTTTTCTACTGGATGTTTTTAGCTCCTTTGTCAAATATCAAGTGACCGTAGGTGTGTGAGTTCATTTCTGGGTTTTCAAATCTATTCCTGCCTCCGTACCAGCACCAAACATTTTTTTTTTTTATCACTATTGCTCTGTAGTAGAACCTGAAGTCAGGGATGGTGATTCTCACAGGAGATCCTTTGTTCTGGAGAATAGTTTTTGCTATCCTGTATTTTTTGTTATTCCTGATGAATTTGCAGATTGCTCTTTTTAGCTCTATGAAGAATTGATTTGGAATTTTGATGGGGATTGCATTGAATATGTAGATTGCTTTAGGCAAGATGGCCATGTTTACTGTATCAACCCTGCCAACCCATGAGCATAGGAAATCTTTCCATCTACTCTGATCTTCTTCGATTTCTTTCTTCAGAGGCTTGAAGTTCTTGTCATACAGATCTTTCACTTGCTTGGTTAGGGTCATGCCAAGTATATAACATCATTTGTGACTATTGTGAAGGGTGTCATTTCCCTAATTTCTTTCTCAGCTTGTTTATCCTTTGAGTAGAGGAAGGCTACTGATTTGTTTGAGTTTATTTTATATCCAGCCACTTTGCTGAAGTTGTTTATCAGTTTTAGGAGTTCTCTGGTGGAAGTTTGGGGTCGCTTAAGTATACGATCATATAATTTGCAAATAGTGATATTTTGACTTCTTTCTTTCCAATTTGTATACGGTTGACCTCCTTTTGCTGTCTGATTGCTCTGGCTAGGACTTCAAATCCTATATTGAATAAATAGGGGGAGAGTGGGCAGCCTTGTCTGGTCCCTGATTTTAGTGGGATTGCTTCAAGTTTCTCTCCATTTAGTTTGATGTTGGCTACTGGTTTGCAGTATATCGCTTTCACTATGTTTAGGTATGAGCCTTGAATTCCCAATCTCTCCAAGACTTTTATCATGAAGGGATACTGAATTTTGTCAAAAGTCTTTTCAGCATCTAATGAACTGACCACATATTTTTTTTTCTTTGAGTTTATTTATGTAGTGGATTACATTGATGGATTTCCGTATATTGAACCATCCCTGAATCCCTGAGATGAAGCCTACTCGATCTTGGTGAATTATCATTTTGATGCATTCTTGGATTCAGTTGGCCAGAAATTTGTTGAGTATTTTTGCATTGATGTTCATAAGGGAGATTGGTCTGAAGTTCTCTTTCCTTGTTTGGTCTTTGTTTGGTTTAGGTTTAAGCATTATTGTGGCTTCATAGAATGAGTTGGGTAGTGTTCCTTGAGTTTCTATTTCGTGGAATAGTTTGAAGAGTATCAGTATTAGCTCTTCTTTGAAGATCTGATAGAATTCCCCACTAAACCCATCTGGTCCTGTTTGTTTGTTTGTTTGTTTTTTTGTTTTTGTTTTTGTTTTTGTTTTTTGTTTTTGTTTTTGTTTTTGATGGGAAACTATTAACAATTGGTTCTATTTCCCCAGGACTTATGGGACTATTTAGATGGTTTATCTGATCCAGTTTTAACATTGGCACCTGGTATGTATCTAGAAAATTGTCCATTTCATCCAAATTTTCAAATTTTGTTGAGTATAAGCTCTTGTAGTAGGATCTGATGATTTTTTGAATTTCCACAGTATCTGCTGTTATCTCTCCCTTTTGATTTCTGATTTTATTAATTTGGGTAGTGCCTCTGTGCCCTCTGGTTAGTCTGGCTAAGGGCTTATCTATCTTGTTGATTTACTCAAAGCACCAGCTCCTGGTTTTGTTGATTCTTTGTATAGTTTTCTTTTTGTTTCTATTTGGTTGATTTTAGCCCTGAGTTTGATTATTTCCTGCCATCTACTCCTCTTGGGTTTACTTGCTTCTTTTTGTTCTAGAGCTTTCAGGTGCACTGTCAAGCTGCTAGCATAAGCTTTCTCCAATTTCTTTTTGGAGGCACTTAGAGCTATCAGTTTTCCTCTTAGTACTGCTTTTATTGTGTTCTATAAGTTTTGGTATGATGTGTCTTCATTTTCATTAAATTCTAAAAAGTCTTTAATTTCTTTCTTTATTGCTTCCTTGACCAAGATATCATTGAGCAGATCACTGTGTCTCTGTTTAGTTTCCATTTCCATTATTTGTCCAATGTTGAGAGTGGGGTGTTGAAGTCTCCTACTATCATTGTGTGGGGTGCAATGTGTGCCTTTAAGCTTTAGTACAGTTTCTTTTATGAATGTAGGTGCCTTTGCATTTGAAGCATAGACGTTCAGAATTGAGAGTTCATTTTGGTAGATTTTTCCTTTGACCAGTATGAAGTGTCCCTCCTTATCTTTTTTGACAACTTTTGGTTGAAAGTTGATTTTATCTGATATAATACTGACCATTCCAGCTTGTTTCTTGGGATCATTTGCTTGCAAAATTATTTTCCAACCTTTTACTCTGAGCTATTGACTGTCTTTATCACGGAGGTGGGTTTCTTGTATGCAGCAAAATGTTGGGTCCTGTTTACATATCCAGTCTGTTAGTCTATGTCTTTTTATTGGGGAATTGAGACCATTGATGTTAAGAGATATTAAGGAAAAGTGATTGTTGCTTCCTGTTATTTTCATTGTTAAAGGTGGAATTCTGTTTTTGTGGCTATCTTCTTTTGAGTTTGTTGAAAGAAGATCACTTTATTGCTTTTTCTAGGGTGTGGTATCCCACCTTGTGTTGGTATTTTCCACCCATTATCCTTTGTAGAACTGGATTTTTGGTAAGATATTGTGTAAATTTGTTTTGTCATAGAATGTCTTGCTTTTTCTGTCTATGGTAATTGTGAGTTTTGCTGGGTATAATAGTCTGTGCTGACATTTATGTTCTCTTAGGGTCTGAATGACATCTGCCCAGGATCTTCTAGCTTTCATAGTTTCTGGTGAGAAGTCTGGTGCAATTCTGATAGGTCTACCTTTATATGTTACTTGACCTTTGTCCCTTACCGCTTTTAATATTCTTTCTTTGTTTAGTGCATTTGGTATTTTGATTATTATGTGACAGGAGGAATTTCTGTTCTGGTCCAGTCTGTTTGGAGTTCTATAGGCTTCTTGTATGTTTATGGGCTTCTCTTTCTTTAGGTTAAGGACATTTTCTTCTATCATTTTGTTGAAGACATTTACTGGCCCTTTAAGTTGGGAATCTTCACTCTCATCTATACCTATAATCCTTGGGTTTGGTCTTCTCATTGTGTCCTGGATTTCCTGGATGTTTTGGGTTACAAGCTTTATGCATTTTGCATTTTCTTTGACTGTTGTATCAATGTTTTCTATGGTATCTTCAGAACCTGAGGTTCTTTCTTCTATCTCTTGTAGTCTGTTGTTGCATCTATGACCCCTGAATTCTTCCCAAGGTTTTCTATCTCCAGAGATGTCTCACTTTGTGATTTCTTTATTGTTTCTACTTCCATTTTTAGATCCTGGATAGTTTTGCTCAGTTCCTTCACTTGTGTGTGTGTGTGTGTTCCTGAAATTCTTTAAGAGAATTTTTTTGTTTCCTTTTTAAGGGCTTCTACCTGTTGACCCATGTTCTTCTGTATTTCTTTAAGGGAGTAATTTATGTTCTTCTTGAAGTCCTCCATAAGCATCATGAGATGTGATTTTAAATTCAGCTCTTGCTTTTCTGGTGTGCTGGGTATTCAGGATTTGCTGTTGTGGGAGAACTGGGTTCTTATGGTGCCATGTTTCCTTGGTTTCTGTTGGTAATGATCTTGTGTTTGCCTTTTGCCATCCAGTTATCTCTGGTGTTAGCTGGTCTTGCTGTCACTGACTGTGGCTTCTCTGTCCTGCAAGCCTGTGTATCTGTACTTCTGGGTTTCCCATTCTCTCAAATGCCCTGCATGTGGCTGGTTCTCCAGGAAGTATCAGGAGACGGGACCTTCACTGTGGCAAATCTGACAAGGGTCGAATGCCCTGTATGTAGCTGGTTCTCCAGTGCCCTGCGTGCTGCTGGTATCAGGAGATGGGGGTCTTCACTGTGGAAGACATGGCAGGCAGTGGCAGAGGAAGGGGGAGAAGTACGAAAAACAATTCTTAACTCAATCACTGCCAGGGCTGCACTGTGCACTGTCCTCCTCTCTGTCTGTTCTCTCTTGTCCTGACATCCCCACCCTGACTCGTCCTCGTACTTCAGCATGAGACTGAATTCAGATACAGAGTGTTTTAACAGGTAAATAATTTTAAACAAGGATGTTACACGGTCCTACTCCACTCTGACTGGTATCTTTTAAAACTGAAGAAACCCGATGAGGGACCCCAACAGGCACAGACACAGAGGAATGCCCAGGCAATACATGGAGACAAGTCAGTTTTCACCAAGGCCAGGAGAAGAAGACACCAAACCTCCAGGCCTTCACACCACCACCACCCCAACTCCCATCTCAGTCTTCCAGCCTCCAAAATGATGAGAAAAGTAAAATTGGTTGCAAAAGAAAATACTGCATCTTTTCAAGAAGATAGACAGAAATGTGAACATTATTAGGAAGAAATGGAAAAAAAAGAAATTACCCAAGTAGAGTCTTTGGGGATAAAATATAAATATTGTGGAAAATCACTGTGAATGGGATTAGCAGTGCAAATGAAAAAAAAGTGGACTTAAAGCTTAGCAATTATTCATATAAAACAGGGGAGCGGGGAGAGGACATACGTGGAGAGTGTCAATAAACCGTAGGGTGGGGCCAAGTTGCACCACACACTTTTACCTGCAATTCCCCTTCATCCCTAAACAACAGTGTAGGCTGAAGAAGGAACGGAAATATTATTTAGGAAACAATAACCACAATTTGCTAAAGTTTATTTTAAAAGATTTCTAAATTTGATGGAAACTAAACTGAGATTCAAGAAGCTCGCCAAACCCACCCAAGCAGAAGACGTGAAAGAAACCACAAAAAGGCTTGTCTGCTGCTGTGACAAACATCACAGGAGGAAGGGGCTTTTTCACAGTGTTTGGCTCCTCACTGAGGAATTCACTGCAGAAGCTCCAGGCAGGAACCTGGAGGCAAGAACTGAAGCAGAAGCCATGGAGGAGTGCTGCGTACTGGCTTGTGCTGTCTTCCTTGCCCAGTTACCTTTCTTATGCAGCCCAGGCCCACCTGCCCAGGACTGGCTCCACCCCCAGGGGGATAGGCCCTCTTATAAGCAATCAAGAAAACATCTCACTTGAGAAGCCCTCTTCTGAGCTGTTGGTCAGGGTTGACCAAAGACTCCTCAAACATTACAGGTTTTGCTATTACACTTGGTTGCCCCACAGAGGTGGAAGATAGGTCCCTATTGCTGAGGACACATGCACTTCAGACACAAGATCCAGAGGCCCCTAAGCTGGAACTGACCTGAACGCTCCCCTCTGAGGACTAGCTTTCATGACCCGAAGGCATCATGCTAGCATCCAAAGGAGGGAGCCAATCAATATCCCTAGCTTGCTGTGGCACCTAGAATCCACACCCATCAGGCACAATGACCCTCTGCATCTAGTCGCTGCATGAATACCTTGGTAGAAGACAGTGCCTCTTAGACTTAAGACCCATTCAATGAGAAGGAAATTGTGATTGGTATTGGAAACCCAGCTAACCTCCCAGGGCTAGTGAAGTCATGGATCATGGAGGAGAACCAGAAAACAGCACTTTATTAAACCAGCACAATCGTTAATCATGTTATAAATATTTGCCCTTATACCCACAGATAAGTATAGTTAAGTATTATCAAGGAAACCTCTCTTTGCAACAGAGAGCATTACAGAAAAGCACAAATAATAAAAATGTAGGATGGTGGAGTCCAGGTCCAATAGATACATCTACAAAACTTGAACCTAAGGTTCATGTGCCATTGTGGAAGAGGTAAGTGGAATCACTCTAAGAGCCAAAGAAGCAAGGAGTCTACTGTGAGAGACGCACAGGCAGCAATACCAGTAATGTCAGAAACTACTTACATAAAGTCTCACTGATTGGACTGCCTAGATATGACTTAAACAAAGACAATAACACCAGACATGCTCAAGTGGTCAAGGGAAAGCCCACAAGGCCTCAACTCTACACAAAGATCTGCAGGCCACTAAGGGATGCTGAGCGTGGGAGAGACAGTCTTCCCCAGGGAAGAGCATGACAATTGGTTATCCAATACCAAATGGTCAGCACTGAAAACATACATACAAGTAACATTGTACAGACTGAGCGTGTATGTGTGTGTGTGTGTGTGTGTGTGTGTTTCAAAGAGCACAAGGACAGTAACAATTTGGGGAAGTTGAAGGAGGAAATGCTGTAATTATAATCTCAAAACTTAATTTTAAAAGGGAGAGAAGGAAGGGAGGTAGGAAGGAAGGAAGAAAGGAAGGAAGGAAGGAAGGAAGGAAGGAAGGAAGGAAGGAAGGAAGGAAGGAAATTCCCCACTAACATGGCTACATGCCAATTTGAGCAATTCTTCAGTTGAGGTTCCCTCCAAGGTGACTGTAGGTTTGCGTGACAAGTTGACAGCTGACGCTAACCCTGAGAGCATGCATAAATGCACTAGAAATAATAAAATCAGGCTGGAGAGATGACTGCTCTTAACCAGAGGTCCTGAGTTCAATTCCCAGCAATCACATGGTGGCTCTCAACCACCTGTAATTGGATCAGATACCCTCTTCTGGCATGTCTGAAGAGAGCAACAGTGTACTAGCATACATAAAATAAATAAATCTTTAAAAAAAAAAGAAATAATAAAATCATAGACATCACAGAAGAAAACCAAAATGTGGAAGCTAGAAGAACAATAGGTGACAGCCTTCTAAAGTTGCTGGGACAAACACCACCTACTAGGTGACCAGGATAATAGAAACTGATTAACATACTTGGGTTCTGGTGGAGACTACCTCCTGGCTAATACACGGCCTACCTTTTGACTGTGCTCCGTATCTTAGTATGCACACAGAGAGACACGGGAAGGGATTTATTCCCCTTCCTTCAAAGCCACCAATCCTATACAATCAGAACCACAGCCTCCTGAGGTTTATTTAAGCCCAATTACTGTGGCAGAGCTGCATCTCCAAACACAGACACATTGGCATGAGGACCTCACCACATAGTTTAGGTGGGCGTGGGGGTGGTGGTGAGCTCAATTTAGCCCATGGGGAAAGATGAGAAGCAGACATCTCATAAAAACAATGAAGGGCATAATCTGGTGGGGTGGTGTTTAAAAAAAATTTCATATACATAAAATTTGAGTGAATCTTTAATCATAAGACTAGTACTAAAAGAAGCAAAAAGAAAGTCTGTTAGGTTAAAAAATTAACATTTGGATCTTCTGAATGAATGTTGTTCTTTCACATTTTTAAGTCTCTGTAAAGTGCAACTGTTTGGGTGCAAAGATATTGCTGGTGGTTCTCGAGCACTCTGTGAAGCAATGCCCTGTCTGAAAATAAGCTCTTGAGGGAAAAGCGCACTGCAAACCCTAAAGGAGCCAGGAAGAAAGTCAAAAGTGCTCACTTCAGTGGCACCAACACAAAACTGGGATGGCAGAGACTGCCAAGTTCTGCAAAACCCACAGTCTCTGTGGTACTAACGGGGATGGGTGGGGCCTTGAGTGTGTAGTGCTACAGAGGACCAGAACCTAAGTTCTATCACTCACAGCAGCTGCAGTACCCTCTTCTGATCTCAAGGGCACCTGCGCTCGTGTGCACGTGCCCACACATAGGTACACATGCATACACATAATTGGGGGAACACAAGGATACAATAAAGCAATAAAACAAAAGAGTAAAAAAATACACAATATAAAATTAAATAGGAAGGAAACAAACAAAAAATAACAAATACCACAAATTAGTGGTCCTGATTTTATAGGATTGATGTCCTTATAAAGAGAAACAACTCTCTCCTCCCCTTCCCTCTCCCCCTCCCCTCCCCTATCCCCTCTCCCCCTCCCCCTCCCTCTCCCCTCTCCCCTTCCCTCTCCCCTCCCCTTCCTCTCCCCCTCCCCTCCCCTTCCCCTCCCCCTCCTTCCCCTCCCTTCCCTTTCCCCTCCCCCTCCTTCCCCTCCCTCTCTCCCTCCCCTCTCCCCCCTCCTCCCCCTCCCCTCCTCCCCTCCCCATTCCCTCCCCTTCCTCCCTCTCCCCCTCTCCCCTCCCTCTCCACCCTCCCCTCCTCTCTCCCCCCTCCCCCCTCCCCCTCCCCTCTCCCCTCTCTTCTCTCCTCCTCCTCCTCCCCCCTCCTCCCCTCCCCCTCCCCTCTCCTCTCCTCCCTCTCCCCTCTCCCCTTTCCCTCTCCCCTCTCCCCTCCCCCTCTCCTCTCTCCTCTCATCCCTCCCCCTCCCCTCTCCCCTCTCCCCTTTCCCTCTCTCCTTCCCCCTTTCTCCCCTACCCCTACCCCTCCCCTCCCCCTCTCCTCTATCCCCTCTCCCTTCCCCCTTCCCCCTCCCCTCCCTCTCCCCCTCCCCCTCCCATCTCCCCTCCTCCCCTCCCCCTCCCCTCCCTTTCTCCCTCCCCCTCCTCTCTCCCCTTTCCCTCTCCCCTCCCCCCCTCTCCTCTCTCCCCTCCCCCTCCCCCTCCCCTCCCCCTTTCCTCTATCCCCTCTCCCTTCCCCCTCCCCCTCCCCTCTCCCCTCCCTCTCCCTCTCCCCTCTCCCCTTTCCCTCTCCTCTCCCCCTCTCCCCTCTCCCCTCCCCCCTCTACTGTCTCCCCTTGCCCCTGCCCCCCTCCCCTCTCCCCTCTCCCCTCTCCCCTCTCCCTTCCCCCTCCCCCTCCCTTCTCCCCTCCTCCCTCTCCCCTCTCCCCTCTTCCTTCCCTCCTTCCCCCTCCCCTCTCCCCTCTTCCCTCTCCCTTCATCCCTCCCCCTCCTGTCCCCTAACCCTCCCCTCTCCTCTCTCCCCTCCCTCTCCGCCTCCCCTCTCCCCTCCCTCTCCCCCCTTCCCCTCAACCCCTCCCCCTCCCCTCTCCCCTCCCCGCTCTCCTCTCTCTCCTCCCCTCCCCTCCCCTTCCCCTTCCCCTCCCCTCTCCCCTCTCCCCTCTCCCCTTTTCTTTTCCCTTCCCCCCTCCTCTCTCCCCTCTCCCCTCCCCCTTCCCCCTCCCCTCTTCCCTTTTCCCCCTCCCCTTCCCTCTCCCCTCTCTCCCTCTCCCCTCTCCTCTCGCCCCTCCTCCTCTTCCCACTCCCCTCCCCCTTCCCCTCCCTCTCCCCCTTCCCCTCTCCCCTCCCCCTCCCCTCTCCCCTCTCCTCCCTCCTCCTCTCCCCCTCCCCTTCCCCTCCCCTCTCCCCTCTTCTTCTCCCTTCCTTCCTCTCCTCTCTCCCCTCTCCCCTCCTCCCTCCCCCTCCCCTCTCCCCTCTCTTCCTCTCCCCCTCTCCTCTCTCCCCTCCCCCTCTCCCCACCCCTCCCCCTTCCCTCTTCCCCTCCCCCTTCCCCTTCCCTCTTCCTTCTCCTCTCTCTCCTCCCCTCTCCCCTCCCTTCCCCTCCTTGCTCCTCCCTTTCTCTCCTATTTCCTTGCTTAGTTTCCTTCCCCTTCTCTCCCCTCCCCTCCCCTTCTCTCCCCCCTCTCCCCTCCCCTTCTCGCCTCTTTTCTCCAAGTGTGCATACAGAAGAGAGGCCACAGGAAAGTCCAGCCGGCAGGTGCCAGTTTGTTTGTATTCAACCTGCGATAACGGTGCTCTGTTTTCTAAATCATCGGTGCTCTGTTTTCTAAATCATCATAATCCTCACCGTAGGCCTCTTGGTTTAAAAGAATAGAAACCTGTTTTCTAACAGATCCGGAAGCCAGAATCCTTCCATCAAGAGTCAGCAGGGCCGTGGTACTCAGAAGCCTCCAGTGAAGGCCGGCCTGCCTCTCCAGATTCCTGGGGCCTGGGTGTTCAGCTCATGGCTCCGCCGCTGTTGTCTCTGCTCCTGCTCACGCACTCCTGTCTTCCTCAGAAGGACACTTGTCCTTGGAGTCGGAGACTGTCTGGATTATTCAGAATAGTAACATGATAAAACTGTTAATTACATTTATAAAGACTGGTTCTTCCGTCTAAGGTCACGTGCACAGGACCCAGGTGTCCTGCTGAGACACATCTTTGGGGCCTACCACTTGGCTCTCTTCCTGAGGTCACCTGAGAAGGATGCTGTGAGGTTTAAATGAGATGGCTTTTCTGAAGCGTCTGTTTGTGAAATAAATTTTAAATGTTAGTACTTTAAGTTAAATAACTTTCTTTACCCTTAGTAACAACCTCGCAAATGGGCATGCTATTCTAATTTTATAAATTAACTCAAACATTTAAAAGTTGAATCAAGACATTGGTGGTTTAAAAAAAAAATTAAAATTGACATTAAGAAAATAAAGCTGGGCTGGAGAGATGGCTCAGTGGTTAAGAGCACTGATTGCTCTTCCAGAGGTCCTGAGTTCAAATCCCAGCAACTACATGGTGGCTTACAACCATCTGTAATGAGATCTGACGCCCTCTTCTGGTGTGTCTGAAGACAGCTACAGTGTACTCACATATATAAATAAATAAATAAATAAATAAATATTGAAAGAAAGGAAGGAAGGAAGAAAAGAGAAAAAAGAAAGAAAGTACAGTCATTTCAATAGTTCAAAAGCATGACACATCTAGAAAAAAAGATAATAAAATGGGCCAGGCATGGTAGCACTCCCCTTTAATCGAACCATTTAGGAGACAGAGACTAGGTGGATTTCTGTCAGTTTAAGGCTAACAACCTGATCTCCAAAGTGAGTCCAGGTCAGCCAGGGCTCTGTTACACAGAGAAAACTTGTCTCGATTTTTTTAAATCAATAAAACATTAATAAGACATTAATGAGTGAAATTTCAAAAGATCTAAGTCAATTTGGATACATACAGTGCCCTTGGTTTTGAAGACTCAATATCGATGAGTCAGTTCTTCCCGAAGCAATTTCTAGAGTCAAGATTCAATGCAGTCTCACTCGAAATGCAGCAGGCTCTTTAATAGAGAGTGCCGAGGTAATTAAAACATATATATGACGAAGCAAACAACTGCTTAAAAATGAAAGGAAAGAAGGGGTCAAATTGGACGACATCCAATTTAGAAAGTTACAATAATCTGCTGGATGGTGGATGGTGGCGGCACACAGCTTAAGGCCGGCACTTGAGAGGCAAAGGCAGGCGGAACTCTGACTTCGAGGCCAGCCTTGCCTACAAAGTGAGTTTCAGGACAGCTAGGACTACATGAAGAAATCTTATCTCAAGAAACACCACCAACAAAAAAGCTACAATAATCTAAGATGTGTAGGCTGGTATGAACAGACACGTTGCTCAATAAAACAGAACAGGAAAACCAGAAGCAGATTCAGAAGCCAGTGGATCACAACCTCTCCATCCAGGATGTGCTGAGAGAAGAGTGCTGCTCATACAATTTGGTACTGGAGTACTTGGATGTCTGGGTAAAACAAATACAATGTAATTTTCATATAATACTCCAAAATTAAGTCAATTTAGATCACAGACCTTTCACTTAGAGATACAAGCCTAATAAATTTAGAAGCTCATGAAAGAGAAGACTGCCAAGGAACCTGGGATAGTTGCTGATTCCTTGGATACAGCAAACCTAAGACAAAGAAAGAGAAAAGGCAAACTGAACTTCGCTGAACACGTAATCTCTTAATTCTCAAATCACTGTACAGAACAACAAAAATCTCATGTATTGTTATTACATACACGAAATGGCCAAGCCACGTGTCTTAGTATTTCATTGCTGTGAAGAGACACCATGACCACAGAAACTCTTATCAAGGAAAACATTTCATTGGAGCTGGCGTGTAGTTCAGAGGTTTACTCCACTGTCAGCATGGCAGGAAGCACAGAGGCGTGCAGGCAGACATGGTGCTGGAGAGGGCGCTGAGAGTTCTACATCTTGATCAGCAGGTAGCAGAGACGGTGTGCCAAATGGGGATAGCTTGAGCACAGGAGACCTCAAAGTCCACCTCCACAGTGACATACTTCTTCCAGCAAGGCCACATTGACTTGAACAAAGCTACGTGCCACTCCCTATGGGCCAAGCATTCAACCACCATTCTATGGTGCCCATTCTATGGGCATCATTTCTATTCAAATTACCATTCCGCATTGGAAAATAGGTTAACATTTTCTTAAAGTTAGATAGACTCTTACCACGTGGCCCAAACAATGTATCTCTCTACATTTGCACTAGAGAATTTAAAATATGCGTCACACAGAGATTTAAGAATGCTGCATAGCAACAACTTCATTAGACAAAAACTGGAGACACCACACATGTCACCAACTGGACATCTTGTGGTGTATCCTTGGACTGGCATCGTACTCTAAAAATGATGAACTACAGATACAACAGTATGCATAAATCTTCAAATACTGTATGAAATGAAAGCGGTGTAGCAGGGACTATGCCCAACAAAGAAATCCACCCCCTCCCAAATCCTGAAACGTGTTGCTATGCTACACTAAATGTCATAACAAACTTGTTAGTAAGGTTAAAATTTTTGATAGATGAAAAGGTGAAAAGGGACTTTCCTTGGGGTTCTTTAAGGTAAGAAGCACACACTGGATATTCAGGTGGACCCTGTTTAATCACATGCATTCCAAAAAAACCAGAGGCTTCCCCAGATGGAGTCAGAGGCACAGTAGGAGGGTGTAATTGTTTCTCTGTGGTTATGATAAAGCATTCTGACCAGAGGTAACTTGGGGAGGAAACAGTTTACTTGGTTTTCAAGTTGTAGTTCATCAGGTTAGGAACCTGGAGGCAGGAATGGAGCAGAGGCAATAGAATACTGCTTACCGGTTTGATGTCCTAGGATTGGTCAGTTACCTTTCTTATACAGTCCAAGCCTACCTGCCCACTAAGGGCACCACCCACGGAGGACTGGCATTCACCAATCAACAATTGGGAGGATGCCCCCATAGAATATCTACAGGTAAGTCTGATAGAGGCAATGCCTCTCAGTTGAATTTCCCTCTTCCACACTGACTCTAGTTGTGTCAGGATGACCAAAAGAGGGAGCCAAAATGATTCAAGGTGTGAGGTGGTTTGAGTAAGAATGACTCCCAGAGGCTCATATGTTTGGGTGCTTGGTCCCCAGTTAATGAAACAGTTTGGGAAGGATTAGGAGGCGTGGCCTTGTTGGAGGAGGTGTGTCAATAGGGATGGACTTGAGTTTTCAAAAGCCCAGGCCAGTCTCTCTCTCTCTCTCTCTCTCTCTCTCTCTCTCTCTCTCTCTCTCTCTCTGTGTGTGTGTGTGTGTGTGTCTGTCTCTCCCTCTCTCCCTCCCTCTCCCGTTACCTCTCCCTCCCCCTCCCCCTCCCCCTTTCCCTCTCTCTTTCACTGTTTCTCTCTCTGTCTCTGTCTCTCACTCTATAACTTATAGATCAGATATGAGTAAATATGTCTTCCAATCACACTTGTAACGCACACAGGCACACAAGTAGAAATAAAAAATATTACAATGATAATCCTTTAAAAACCACGTCGAGCACTGATGTGAATGTTACACATGGTTGTGTAGACAAGCACAGATGGACAGTCACTCCTGCACACACACTCAAATGTATGCAGAAAAATAAAACTCTCCTTCCCCTCACAATTCGTAAGGTTTGTGCTCTTGACAGTGAGATGGGAGTTCCTTTGAAACAGTCTGTGTGGTGGATGTGAGCCCCTGCTGGTGACACTCTCTCACATTAGAGAGCAGATCTGTTCGGTAAGTTTAGATGGGGTGCCTCATTGCTAGGTTGGAACTCCTATGTGGCAGAGTGTGGGGATCAAGCCTGAGGGCGGGGGTGGGCGTGAAGCAGGAAGGTTTCCATGACTTTGTGGTCAACCTGGGCTGTAGTTAGTCTCTGTCTCACAAACACTCCCTAGGAACCAGTGGAAGATAAATCCAGTAGAATAATTTACTGTGCTTGTTCTACACAAATTCTTTCAACTCTGCCTTTGAGGTTCGCTCGCTGATAGCTTTCCTTGCTTATCCCTCCACCCACTGGGAAAGATACAAGAAGTGCGGTGTTCTTTCATTAGCAACAACAGGAGTTCCAATCCCTGGCTGGTCCTGTCTCCACGAGACCTTCATCCTGGGCCTACTCAATTAAGCACAGAAAAACCCCTATACCAGGCTCTCTCTGATTCCCAACGACCTTTAGGACCACCCTACTTTCCGCCAAGTCCTTGAGACCTCTCCAAGTCCATGGTGCCTATAGCCATCATCCACTTCAATAACTGGATCAAGTGGATTAATCCATTCCCCCATGCCTATAAGATAAGAACTGTGCACTTTCTGTTTGAGAAAACCAGGACTCGGGGTTGCTGGCTGAAGATCATACAGGGAGTAGAGCTGGGTGTGACCCCCCCCCCCCCCCCCGCCCCCAGGACCACACTCAACAAAGTCAGCCTTGGTGGCCAAACCACAGCGGTCGGGTAGTTGAGGCTACTATTGTTTTGGACAACCTGAGTTCTGACTGAATTCTAGAAAGCCTCACTGGTCAATCTGGTAGACAAAAGACTGTTTGAGGAATGTCTCCTTTTGACCCTCTCCTGGTATTAGGTGGCCCCAGCAATCTGGACACTGTATCCAGATAAAGAAACAGAGACTCCCTTTCAAATGTTTTTCCAAAAGAGGCAGATAACCACCTGTTAAAGAATGTGTCATGTGGTTAGGATGGCCACTTGCTGCTAGGGAAGTGTCGGGGGAGTGAAGGATCATTCTGAAGCCTTTCTGGAATTTTGGCAGCAGGAGGGATATATGACATGGGATCCTCTATGAACAGAACCAATGCATTTTTAAAATGAAGGGAAAAAATCCGAAAGTTGGGGTAGCTAGATGGCTCAGCAGGTAAAGGGGATTGCCGCAAAGTGTGAGGACCTGAGTTCAATCCCCAAGACCCACATGGAAGAATTAAACAACTCCTGTAGGTTGTCCTGTGATCTCTGCATGTGCTGTGGCATGTGCACCTACACACACACACACACACACACACCACACACACACACACACACTTTTTAAACAAAAAGAGTAGAAAATAGTCAAAACTCAATTAACTAGGATACCAGTATTCTTATACTTATGTATATCTTTGTATTGTGGTGTGTTTGTGTGTGTGTGTGTGTGTGTGTGTGTGTAGAAGCACATGTATTCACAGATACATATGGACTTGTGTGTTTGCTCATGATTATGGAGTTGATCACCTCTGCTGTTCTTCAGGGTCTCTCTACATTGTTTTTGATACAGGGCCTCTCCTTAGCCTGGGACTTGCCACATAGACTAGGATGCCTTAGCCAGTGAGCCCCGGGGATCCGCCCGTCTCTGCCTCTGCTGGAGTACACCCCGCCCTGGGATTGGGCTCATTTCCTCACGCTCTGTTCTGACTAAGCCATCAGTCAGCCTGTCCCATGGTCCTCACCCAGGGTCCTTACATGCACTGGAGCATACTAAAGTCTGGAATGTCACAGGTGTCATGACTGTGGGGGTGATGCAGGCCAGTTAGAGGGACTTACACCAAAAGCTTGAAAGGGCTTAGGAAGGGAAAGATCACAAGGACCTGAAGATGACACCTCCTGAGGGTGTCAGGATCCTACTATTTCTCAGTGCTAAGTACTTTACAGTAAGTTGCTCATCTAGCGCCCATGATAACCCTTCAAAGGGGACATTTCCACTGTACAAGTAGGAAACAAGGCTCAGGAAAATGCCCAGGTCTTATCCAAGGTCACACAAACCTCCACACCCCAGGAGAATGCCTGGAGACTGGCACCTGGCAACACTCCCTCCACCATTCTGCAGATCAGAATGCTGTCCCTGGGAGATCTGACTGTTTTATCCAGACGCATGCATTAAAGGCAAATTACTTATTAGCCGAGAGCTGTATCATAAGTCCCAAGTAAATGAATGAGCTGTTTATCTCCAAATAACTCAAAAGCGATGTTTCACGAATACCGTCATGATTTTTTTCTTATCTATTTAATATTTTTCTCTAAATTGACTATTTTCATTCTCACATCTTCTTAAGTTTTAATATTCATAGAAATTATAGATTTTATGTGTTTACATTCCCCAGTGTATTAAACAGATCCATCTGATTCCACAGTGCCTCTTGTTAAAGTTGTTAGAATGAAATACTCTCCTAGAATTGATCCAATACAGTCTGAATATGGAATGCCCACGGCAGGCTTGTGTTTTAAGTGTTCTTTGCTTTCATGGTGGTACTGTCTCAGGAAGATGCAGGGCCTGTAGGAGGAAGGGCTGGCTGGCAGAGTGGGTGAATAGAAAGAAAAAGGATAGAAGGGCACGACAGCTCTAGATAAGGTGGAGGAAAAAGTTTGTTGTAAGATGTGCAGAAGAGCAGAGCCAGAGGCAGACACACCTGGAGAGACGGGCCCAGGTTGAGCTGGGCCATGTTGGGAGGAAGGAGGGGGAAGAGAGGGCGAGGGCAACCAGGATCTGGGAGGCCAAAGGTACAAAAGGGATGGGTGACCAAATGTTTGGATTATACAGGCAAGAGCTTCTGGGGGAGGGGGGAGGAGGGGAGGGCAGCCCAGCTCCTGGGCCAGAAGGAAGAAGGGAGGGTATGCGATAGGAACTGAAGGATGCTGGGAGGACCTGGAGCCAGGTCCACTTTGATATGTTAAATCGGTACCTCGGTCATTTGTTCCTCCTTTGAAGGAACAGCAGGCAGGCCCGAGCCCCTGCCTTGCTCTCTGTGGTGTGAACAGTCCCTACCACACACTGCCACAGCCTGGGGCTGAGCTGCTCTGCCCTGTTCCCCCAGCGTGACAGACAAACCCTCTGAATCTGGGGGCCTTTCTCTGCTTGGTGATCTGTCAGGTGTTGTGGTCATCATAGTGCAAAGTAACGAATGTAGCTTGTCTTAAAGGACACCATCCCTGTCCCCTGTCCCCTTGCACTTACTTTTTCAATAGGCCTGGAGTTCGGGCCTATTGGGGAGACTTCCTAGGTCCCAGAGTCTCACTTCTCATAGAGGAAAGTTTGCAAACAAACAAACAATGCCGGTGGGGCCTAAGAGCCTGCCCCCCTCCTTCTCCTCCTTCTGCCATCCTTGCTCTGGACTCTCAGCTCACCCACAGCCTCCCCAGGCTCCTGCGTCTCCTGCACCACAAGCAGGGTCACACTCCCGCGCCAGTATAAAGCTCTCTCCTCAGCTACAGCATCTGCTTTCCAAATGAGCCAGTTTTTCAGTAGACTGTATAATGTTCCTAGCGTGTAAAGGTTTTGTGAGTTAACACAACAGAGTCAGGTAAGACGCACACACATGAACGCTGTCCATCTGGAGGCCGCAACACACCAGGACAGGACGCTAGAAGTCTGTTTTGAAGCCAGAGGTGAGACCACCTCAGGTTCCTCAGAGTAGTAGAAGAGGCGTGTGGGCGTGGCCTTCTGCTTCTGTTGTGCGCCATCTGATCCTTCCTCCTCCAGTCCCCTGAGACCCCCAGATGACATGGGTGAGCAAGGGACTTCAGCTCACTGGATTGCTGCATGACTAGTTTAGATCACTCTTTCTGCCACAGAGATTCCTGTTGTATACGGGTCTGTCTCCAGTCACCACCCCCAGAGATAGCATGTCATCGTGTGAAAACTCATCGTTTTGTTCAATGTTCCTGTTCTGCAACAGGCCTGATTAGTAAGGGGAAGTTCTAAAACGTTTTCCCAGCACTACATTCCTGTCAATATGCAAAAGTATGTGTAAATACTAATTGTCATTGAACAATGAAAACACAGTAAAGCCTCCTTGTCTGGCCTCAGAGAGAGAGGACATGTTGAGTCCTGCAGTGACTTGATATCCCAGGGGTCAGGGTAGGGAGTTGGGGGCATGATGGGGGGTCCCTCTTCTCAGAGGAGAGGGAAGGGGAGGGGAGGAGAGGAGAGAGGAACAGAGGAGAGGGGAAGAGAGGAGAGGGGAGGATCTGTATGAGGAGGTACTGGGAGGAGAGGAGTGCTGATATTAGGGTGTAAAGTGAATAAATAAACAAATTTTAAAAACACACTATAAAATCTCCCTAGTTTTTTTAGGATTAGAACATAATCTCCTCACTCCTAGGGATTTTGTAGACCCTGATGTCATGCTTGAAGATTAGAGGAGTAAAATTCTTTCTTTCAATATGTGAAAGACAGAAACTCTGGCCTTCTAGAATAGTCTCTGAGGATCAAAACTAATTCGCTCTTATGATAACAACAAAAGGCCTTAATAAAACAGTGTCGAAGAAGATGTAAAATATCTGGCACAATGGGAAAACCACAGCACAGAGCTGTGTTCCTGGTCTCTCAATGTACAGTTTGTGTCTCAGGGGCAGCACAGCTGCCTCCACACCTCACGGAGGAACTGCTGGTATGCAGTCTGTCTTCTCCCCAATGCCTGCCTAGTCCACGCGGATTTCTTTTTCCAGTACAGAAACAGCATGGACAAGGGACAAGAGAGGGCTGACCAAAGGGAGCTGGAATCAGCTCAGAACATTTGACTCTTTTTTGGCATTAGAGAAAGGACCAACCTTTTTAAAATTAAGAATAGCAGGGTTCTCCTGTTCCCGGTCACATGACGTGTTGAGCAGCTGTGTGTTCAGGGAGCCTCTTTGTTACCGAGAGACAGCGCCAGACATGTGGCCTACCACCTTCTCCTCCGGCTAGAAACAGGTGCCCAGGGAATAACACAGCTTACTCAAGAAACTCTCAGTGCCCACTCTTCACAACTGTGGGGTTGGCTGTCTCCACTCAAGGACCAAATCACAGAAATATCAAGAAAACACAGGTTTAAAATTCTTGAATTTGTTCCTACACTAAACTGAAGTGTGGGTCACATTTGAAGCACATGGGAATTTACAGTCCATGATCATATTCTTCTTGAAGATCACTGAGAGAAGTTGTGTGTGTGTGTGTGTGTGTGTGTGTGTGTGTGCTGTCCTGCTGTTTCTCTAAGGAGGCACTCCTCACAATTCGAAGCTTCAATAGATATAGGTTTTCAACATATTAGATTAATAAGGAGTATGTATATGTGTGTGATATATATGGTATGTATACATGTATGTGGTGTATATGGTGTGTGTGTATGTGTGTAGTGTATATGGTGTGTGTATGTATATGATCTATATGGTTTGTGTGTGTTGTGTGATATGTCCATGTATATGCTACATACAATGTGTGTGTGTGTATGTGTGTGTGTATGTGATGACTATATGAGTGTGGGCACATGCAGAGCCACAGCCCTTATGTGGAACCGGGGGACAACTTTCAGGAATCTTTTCTCTCCTTCCCCATGAGTTCTGAGGGCATCAAACTTGCGTGGCAAGTCCTTTTACCAGCTAAGCCATCTTTTTTGGCCCTCAACCCAAATTATTGTTTTCTTTTCTTTTATGATGTGTGTTCACACACATGCATGTACTTATACATATGTGTCATGGCACACATGTGCAGATCAGAGGATTCTTTGGGGAGTTGGTTTTCTCCTTGCACCACATGGCTAGTAAGTCATCAGGCTCAATTCAAAACAACCTTACCCACTGAGCCATCTCACCAGCCTTCAACCTATTAGAACCAAAAGAGGCCCAACTCTTTCCTAGAAGCAGGATATAACCTGAAGTACAGTGTGACCATTGTTTGCTATCAACAGGAAACTTCTGGAAAACAGGTCTCTCCAGACACCCCTGGGAAGTGAATAGCTTTTCCTTGTCTTCTTCTCACGTGACGGTGATGGTGCTGGTCTTTTAGAGCCTGGGTTCTATGCACTACAGTGGATACTGAAGTAAGGCGAATAAACAAGATACACGCTATTCGTCCCCTCAGGAATTTCCTCAGACCTAGGGACCAAGTGTTACCCGTGTTTGTCCTTTCATGAACAATGCTGTTAAGCAACCTAGGGTATGATAGGACCAAGTGGGGATTCAGAAGTGTGGAGATCCAGGCAGCACTGTCTCTTAGAAAGGGCCGCCATCTTCTGGCCCTGTTTCCACAGAGATAGCACAGTTTGCTTTTCCACAGGCTTTGCCTGCAATGAATAAAACATGAAGCTTCTGTTGAGGCCAAAGTCTAGGTCTGAACAAAGGAGAAAGTTGCTATTGGACAGACATTACAATATTGATCTATTTCCCCTGTAGTTCCTCAACTCAAGCCCACCAGTCTGTGTGTGCCCTAGAATCCCTAGAAGCAAGAAATGAGAGGTGTTTCTGTGATCCCAGTTTAGTTGCTGTGATCCCAGTTTAGTTGCTAGGCTAGTCCTCAGCAAAGCCAGGTCTGCAGAGAGCTCTCCCTAGTTGGGCCTCAGGGAACATCTCAGAGTTGTGTTTCTCAAAGGATGAGTTTCTTGGGGACATTTATTACAAATAAAAACCAGCTGGTGTGGTAGCCCATGCCTTTAATTCCAGCACTTTGAAGGCAGAGGAAGGGAAACTCTCTGAGTTCAAGGCCAGTCTGGTCTACATAGTGAGTTCTGGGCTAGCTAGGATAACATAGTGAGAGTCTATCTCTAAAAAGATTTTTTTCTAAGAAATAGAAGTTTAAGATTTCAGGGTAAAGGAATCTTAGGAATAATACCTTAGTCTCAATAGGAAAAGGTACTGTCTACCAAACTTGATGACTTGAGTTTGATCCCTGGAACATGCACAACGTGGCCAACTTCCTCAAGTTGTTCTGAAACACACAATGTAGAACACATTGCTGACCCCTTCCCCCACCCCCACCAAAATAAACAAAATGTAATAAAAGTTAAAAAAAAATAACCACGCAGTGGTAGCACACACCTTTAGTCCCAGCACTTGGAAGGCAGAGGCAGGTGGATCTCTGAGCTCAAGGCCAGCCTGGTTTACAGAGGGAGTTCCAGGACAGCCAGGGCTACACAGAGAAACTCTGTCTTCAAAAACAAAAACAAAGTTAAAAATAAAGATCTCTGAACACACTCAAATATGTCCCTTCAGAATTTCTAGGAGCAAGGTCTGGACCCTTCAAGTTTATGGTTAAAGTTGGTCATTGTTCAGGACACTGGGTTCTGGGGACAGTTCACTAAAACAAGCAGTTTGAAGAAACTAATTTCAGCCCAAGGAATTTATCAACAGTGTGCAGGTGTATGGGGAAAGGCTTTGATGGAGTCTAGTGCCAATCATGAAGAGAGCTATCGGTGACATCCTTCACTGACTGGAGTTAGTTTCACCCCAGGAAAAATTCAATAACCAACTCTTTGCACTGTAACTTCTTAAGGGGGAAGCATCGATTACATTTCAGTATGAACTAATATTCTTAACATCATTTTCTTTCAACAAGAAAGTGAACTTAAAATTTAAGGCAACCAGTTTAAAAAAAAATGGAAGGTAAGTATATGAGACTTTTTACCCTGGGGCAACAAAGAGTGAACTAAAGTCAAGTGAAAGAACAACAGCAAATTATAGCCACCACGGGAGGTGAGGGAATGGTATGGTGGTGATGGGCCTACGTGGCGGCCACAGGGTGTGGTGGTGATGGGCCTACGTGGCAGCCACAGGGTGTGGTGGTGATGGGTCTACGTGGCGGCCACAGGGTGTGGTGGTGGTGGGCCTACATGACGGCCACAGGGTGTGGTGGTGATGGGCCTATGTGGCAGCCACAGGGTGTGGTGGTGATGGGCCTACATGATGGCCACAGGGTGTGGTGGTGATGGACCTACGTGGCAGCCACAGGGTGTGGTGGTGATGGGCCTACGTGGTGGCCACAGGGTGTGGTGGTGATGGACCTACATGGCGGCCACAGGGTGTGGTGGTGATGGGCCTACGTGGTGGCCACAGGGTGTGGTGGTGATGGACTTACGTGGTGGCCACAGGGTGTGGTGGTGATGGACCTACGTGGCGGCCACAGGGTGTGGTGGTGATGGACCTACATGGCGGCCACAGGGTGTGGTGGTGATGGGTCTACCTGGCGGCCACAGGGTGTAGTGGTGATTGGCCTACATGGTGGCCACAGGGTGTGGTGGTGATGGGCCTACGTGGTGGCCACAGGGTGTGGTGGTGATGGGCCTACGTGGTGGCCACAGGGTGTGGTGGTGATGGGCCTACGAGGAGGCCACAGGGTGTAGTGGTGATGGGTCTACGTGGCAGCCACAGGGTGTGGTGGTGGTGGGTCTACGTGTCGGCCACGGGGCCCTTTGATGAGAAGGTCTCAGAAGGCCATTGTGACCCAGAGACATTTCAGCGTAGTCTTGACCCCACAACATAAAGAAGCAACGGGCCTTAAGAACAAGGCTGAGATTTCTCTAAAAGCAAACATCCTGTTTGAAGACCCAGCATCAGCACCAGCAATGGAAGTCAAGCCACCAGCGTTGTGCACATTGTGAGATTTCTGGTTTCCCACCTGCGGGCAGCCAGCCCTTCCTCCTATTAAATCTCCATCTCCTCTTTGCACATAAGTGCACATGTATGCACACCCATACACACACTGGTAACGTCCTTTATGTTGTACATGGCAAAAGTCACACATGTTCTCTGTGTTTTTAATAAATTGATAGTAGGAAAATCCTCTGTATCATAAATAGACAAGTCCAGAATTGTATTTCGTTGTGCTTTTTTTTCATTCCTTCTGGTTCTGTTTCTCTGAAGAATCTTGAATGATTCATTATCTTGCTTTTTCCTGTAAGAGGGGAAGTGGGGGAGAAGCAGGATAAAGCTGAAGCTCTGGAAAGAGGAGAGCATCCAGGAACGCCTCACTGCCTCAGATGAGGAGGGTACAGCAAGGTGCTGGGAGCTCCCGTGGCTGACAGGGCACTGGAGTCCTCAGGTGGAAGGCGATTGTTTCGTTTCCAGACCTGTGGTGTGCTCTGCGCATGCTCTGTCCAGTGCTCTGCGCATGCTCTGTCCACATTTCAACACCATGTTCTCAGCATTGCCCATTGGAAGAACTTAGAAGGGCTATGGGCGACAGGGCAGTAGGACTGCTACACTGGCCTTGGCTGTCAGGAACTCAAAGTGTTTACTCTCTCTGCTGTATCCCTGCTCAGACTCCATGCCCACACTCTTTCCTAAGATTGATTTTTCCTGCTACAAAACTGGGGATTCCTTACTGTAGACACACACGGCTACATACGTGAACGTAAACAAGTGGACAGACACAGAGACATATACACAGAAATATACACATATAAACAAATACCACACACAGAGAGACATACACACAGAGGCAGACAGGCAGGCAGACACAGAGACACAGAGACACATACACAGAAATATACACATATAAACAAATACTGCACACAGACAGACACACAGAGGCAGACAGGCAGACAGACACACAGAGAGACATATACACATATACACAAATACCCCCCACAGAGACATATACAGAGAGAGACACACATAGATACACCAACAAGGACAGATATACACACACACACACACACAACACACACACACACAGAGACGCAGGGAGAGACAGAGATGGAGAGACAGACAGACAGACAGACAGACACACACACACACACACACACACTTAAAATGGTGATGTAGCCCATACTAGCTTACAGTGGAGGAAAAGGGCAAAAGTCAGTTGAAGAGCTTATGATTAAATTTCTGACTAGATCTGTTCACAAATGGGAACCCGCCCACATACAGTCGTATGCACTCCTACAGTAGATGCCCACTATGGTTTGGGTCTTAATGTCCCAGTACTTCTCCCTTCTCTCAGAGTAATGTTAGCGAGAGGAGGTCAGGCCCGATGGTGATCTTGAGGTCAGCAGGGGAATGCTCTCAGAGGGTCAGGACCACACTGCCATACACCTATTTTTTCCCTTCCAGCAATGAGATAAGTGCTTCAACTATCTGGAGGTTTCTGTCATGATATGCTATCTCACCATAGTGCCTAAAACAACAGAGACAATAAATAGATCATACTCCGAACACTCCAAGCTCTGAGACTGCCGGAGGAACTGTTTTCTTTTTGCGGGTGGCTGATTCTGTCACTTGTCAGCAGTGTTGGTAAGTGGATGCACTGTCTCCCAGTGAACTGACCTAGAGAGGATCCTGCTTCGTAGTGCATTTTAATACAGCTCCTGTATCATTGACCCACTGGCCTATACCGGATAAGACATTTGTTCCTGTTTGCAGCAAACTGAGTCTTAGCCACTCATGCACACTCGTATAGAAGAGATGTTTCATTCTAGAATTCTCTTTTTGAAAGTACAATTGTGGAGAATTTTCCATCTAAGGAAATATTTACCATTTTGTTATGTATAATAATTTAAAAATTGGGAAGAGGAGTTCCAGGTATGACGGTGGGACAGAAGCTGCAGCCCATGACCTGATGGAATGGGAGAATCAGAACAAGAAACCAGATTCTGTCTCTCGGAGAGGAAGAGTGCAGGAAACCAATGAGGAGAGCATCTCCGGAGAGAAGGCCCCAGCTAGCGCCCAGTCTTACCAGGCTGCCCCTGCTGGCCAGGACCGGCAGCCATGCCAGGGCCACAAGTAGAGCTAGAGAGGTACCTGCCAGGGCACAGACGAAACCAGAGATGGGCCCGCCATGGACACACAGGTGGCAGGGCAGTGGAGGCTGTGGCGACAGAGACAACGTGTGACAGGAGGATCCAAAACTGAGGCTTTCCACGCGTGCTCTGACTGCACAGCCTGAGAAGGAACCTCCTTGAAGCGGCCTTGGTGAGTGACAGCACAGAAACAGGAAGTGCTCTGAAAATCTCCCAGGTGGGCGTGGGAACAACCCGTGTATGGGTAGAAAGCGCTCAGAAACAAGTGTATGGGCCTCCCATCCCCCATCCCGGCCTCAGTCACAGAAAGCCCCACAGCGAAGGATGACCCCCAAACCAGGAACTAAGGATTGGCTCCCGGCTTTCCAGACAAAGGGATTTCAAAAGAGAGTAGGATCTGAAACAGTAACTGCTCTTGGCATGAAGGTCTCCCCATCTGCAGACTGCGGCAGCAAACAATCATCCCAAATCTGATGAGAGTACAACACTCCACACTGTTGATTTTATTTATGCGTGGAGCGTCCGTTTCTCGACTGTTTTGCTTTAGCCTGTGTCTGATCTGAGTAGCGTTTGTGCGTATCTGGTCTGGGTTTTCTCCAATAGTTCTCACTAACACTCACCCACAAGTGTCCTGTCTCATCTTGCTCCCTCTTCTGCCCTTTCTCAGGCTCTCCCATCCCCCTACCTAATAGCTAGTTTCCTTAGCTTTAAAAAAACTACACGCTGTATTTTTTTTTCTATCCTGTGCCCTAGTACTGCTATTTAAGACAAAAGAAACAAATCAAGTGCACAAATACCTTCTACTTCAGGTTACACCGGGACTGCTGTTGGCTCGTTATATGTGGACTGCAGTTGGCTTCCACCATAAATAGTAGTGAGGACTATAAATCCCAATGAAGACAGCACACGAGGAAGACTCATGTAAATACAATAAACAAAAAGAATGGGGAAGGGGAAAAATAAAGACAGATTCATAACAACAGATTCACAAGAAACACAAGCACACGATCACTATGACACGCCAAGCTCACAGCTCTTCAAGAGCAGAAACCAAAGCCAGCAAACATGTGAGAACATAGCTGAAAAGCCAGGAAAACATGTGAGAGTTCCAGTTCTAAAAAGACCCAGTGACTACAGAGGCAATTCAAATAAGCGGATGAGCGAAGTGAGAAAATGTACCCACGACCTAGTCAAGGACAGTAACGCACAAACAGGGAAGAGAGATACAGGCAGGAAAAGTTCAGCAAGGAAACTGAATCTCTGATAAATAACTAACTAGAAATGCTAAGCGTGAAGAGTCGATCAAGTGAAAAGCACAGGAGAAAGCACCAGCAGTCAAATTTCCCAAGTAGAAAGAAAAGTATCAGGGATGGAGGGAAAGGCTGGGAAAATACCACATTAAAAACATTTACAAAAATGGCGGGTGTGTTTGTTGTGTGGGGTGGACAGGGCATAGTGACTCATCCCTACAATTCCTGTACTCGGATGGTCAAGGCAGGAAAATTGCTGTGTGTTTGAGGTCAACATGGGCTACTTAGTGAGTTCAGTGCCAGCCTGAGATACAGAGTGCTTCTCATACAACACCGAAAATAAATAAATAAAAATAAGCAAACAAATATAAATATGACAAAAACATGTAAGAACTGGGATGTGATCAAAGGACCAACCCCAAAATATCACAGGCTAAAAGAACGGGCTGAGAAAACACTAAAGGAATGGAGGATCTGTTCCATAAATAGTAACATAGCTGTTTTCCCAGGTTAAAGGAAAAAAAATGGACAAGCAAAAATAATAGGTATCCTGATCGCTAAAAACACTCAACTGGAAAATAACATCCCCATGACATAGTCAGCATGCAAAATACAAAGTAAAGAATCAATAATTAAATCCCAAGAGGAAAACCCCATCTAAGGCAACCTCCCAACTTGAAAAATAGAGAATGATACAGTTTAAGCCCCCAGAAGAAGCCAATCAAAACTGCTATACACAACAGTAATCTTTTAAAAATTAATGCAAAGATAAAAGCATTTCAAGACAAACATAAAATAAGACACTTCATTATAGCCACACCATCACTACCCAAAATCCATAAAGGAATTCCATACATAGAGAAAGAAGACAGAGAGTCTTATTCACAGAAATACAGGAAAGAATATTTCCCTGAGAGGATTAGATGAACAAAGGAGTGCTTAGGAGAAATTCATTGCATCTGACACCGTAATCCACCAAATACTAATAATGAAGGAAGAAAACAAATGTTAATAATCCAAACAACCAGAAAAAATAATAACCAACAAAGTCACAGGAAAAAGCAAATTTATGTTAATAATAATCTTAAATGCAAATGACTTCTGCTTGACATTTTAAGGAAGCAGATTACATGAGTAGGTTAAAAAAATATGATTCCACCTATTTGTTGTCTTCAAGAAACACACTTCACTAGCAAAGGCATATACAGACTGAGAATTCAGGGGTGGACATCAACCTACGAAGAAAACAGAGACTAAAACCAAGCTGTTTCAGCATCTGATTCCAGATAAAGGAGATTTCAAACCAAAACTAGTGAGAAGAAAATAAAGAAGGGTACTACATATTCACAAAGTGAAACAAAACACCAAGAGCTTAGAAAAATTATAAATCTTTATGTGTCAAATAGTGGGACTGCTAATTTATTATAACAGACACTAGAAGGCAGAACCACTCAGATAAATCTTTCCATAATGATAGGAGGTGTCAATGCCCTACTCTCGTTTTTAGCTGGGTTTTCCAAATTAAAACAAACAACAAACCCCTAAAACAAACAATAACAACAGCAAAAACCTTAAAGAAACTGCATAGCAAAACTGTGCTATAAATCAACTGAATTTAACAGCTATTTACAGAATATTCCACTCAACAGATATGGAATACATATTCTTCAAAGGCCCTTGGGAATCTTCTCTAAAATTTATTATAGGATGGGCCACAAAGCAAGTCTGAACCAATACAAAAGAATCAAAATTACCTTACCAAATAATAGTGTACTAAAACTAGAAGTCAATAGCAAGAAAGACCATAGGCCCTACACAAATACGTAGAGATTGAATAATATGCTTTTGACACCCTGTGCCACAGCTCTCCATAACCAAATTTCTCCAGGAGAGAGCTGGTCTCCGAGGAGTACCAACACACCTGGGACCAAAGATAAGACCACCACTTCTGTTGATATCAGGACCTCCAAAACCTATGATATCACATAGGCAACAATGAGACCTGCACACCTGTTGCCAAGGCAATAGCCACCATATTCCCAGAATCCATTTGGCTCACCTCCCATCTTTACCTGTGACCACGTCACCATCCATATATAAAGAAAGGTCTCTCTCTCTCTCTCTCTCTCTCTCTCTCTCTCCCTTCCTCCTTCCCTCCCTCCCTTCCTCCCTGTCTGGCCCAAGAGGGACCTGCCCAGAGTCATCAGGACACAGGAACCAAGAAACAGTCAGGGACAGGATCCTTCCAGTTTCGGTCTACACCCCAGAGCTGACCCTACCAAAATTCCTTCCTGAGAGAACTGGTCTCCCAGGAATATTGACACACAGGCGTGCAGGACAATCTACAGTCAGAGACAGCAAGAACAGCTAACACCAGAGATAACGAGATGGCCAGAGGCAAGGGCAAGAACATAAGCAACAGAAACCAAGGCTGCTTGGCATCATCAGAACCCAGTTCTCCCACCACAGTGAACACTGGATGGTCCAACACACCAGAAAAGCAAGACTCTGATTTAAAATCACATCTCATGATGATGATAGAGGACTTTAAGAAGGATATAAATAACTCACTTAAAGAAATACAGGAGAACAAAGGTAAACAGGTAGATGCCCTTAAACAGGAAACACAAAAAACCCTTAAAGAATTACAGGAAAATACAACCAAACAGGTGAAGGAATTGAACAAAACCATCCAGGATCTAAAAATGGAAATAGAAACAATAAAGAAATCACAAAGGGAGACAACCCTGAAGATAGAAAACCTAGGAAAGAGATCAGGAGTCATAGATGCAAGTATCACCAACAGACTCACTACAAGAGATAGAAGAGAGAATCTCAGGTACAGAAGATATCATAGAAAACATTGATATAACAGTCAAAGAAATGCAAAATGCAAAAAGCTTCTAACCAAAACATCCAGGAAATCCAGGTCACAATGAGAAGACCAAGCCTAAGGATTATAGGTATAGAAGAGAGTGAAGATTCCCAACTTAAAGGACCAGAGAATATCTTCAACAAAATTATAGAAGAAAACTTCCCTAACCTAAAGAAAGAGATGCCCATGAACATACAAGAAGACTACTGAATTCCAAATAGATTGGGACAAAAAAGATATTCCTTCTGTCAAATAATATTCAAAACACCAAATGCACTAAACAAAGAAAGAATATTAAAACCAGTAAGGGAAAAAGGTCAAGTAACATAAAAAGGCAGACCTATCAGAATTATACCAGACTTCTCACCAGAGACGAAAGCTAGAAGTTCCTGGGCAGACCTCATACAGACCCTAAGAGAACACAAATGCCAGCCCAGGCTAGTATAACCAACAAAACTCTCAATTATCATAGATGGAGAAACCAAGATATTCCATGACAAAAACAAATTTACACAATATCTTTCCACGAATGCAGCCCTACAAAGGATAATAGATGAAAAACACCAAAACAAGTTATGGACTAAATGGATTTAAGAGAGATCTATAAAACATTTCATCCTAAAACAAAAGAATATACCTTCTTCTCAACATCTCATTGTACCATCTCCAAAATGACCATATAGTTGGTCACAAAACAGACCTCAACAGATATAAGAAGACTGAAATAATCCCATGCATCCTATCAGATCACCACGGACTAAGGCTGGTCTTCAATAGCAACAAAAACAACAGAAAGCCCACATACACTGGAAGCTGAACAGTGCCCTACTCAATGATGACTTGGTCAAGGAAGAAATAAAAAAATTAAAGGCTTTTTAGAATTTAATGAAAATGAAGGCACAACATACCCAAACTACAGGACACAATGAAAGCGGTGCTGAGAGGAAAACTCACAGCTCCGAGTGAAAAGAAACTGGAGAGAGCATACACTGGCAGCGTGACAGCACACCTGACAGCTCTAGAACAAAAAGAAGCAAATACACCCGAGAGAAGTAGGCGGCAGGAAATAATCAAACTCAGGGCTGAAAGTGACCAAGTAGAAACAAAAAGAACTATATACAGAAGCAATGAAACCATTTACAAGATTTCTCACTCTATGCATTTTGTCTGTGCATTGAGTCTCTGTATCAGTTCCCATTTGCTTCAGAAAGCAGCTTCTCTGTTGGTGGATGAGCCCAGCGCTGGATGTCTGAGCAGAGAAGGATGTCTTTAGGAGTCGTGGATGTGTGGTTTTAGTAGAACAGTAGCATTTCATTATACTCTAAGACCCTGGGCTATCTAATTTCAGATTCTGGATCGAGCAAGCAGTGTCACATATAGGATTGGGTCATAAATCAAATCAGACATTGGTTGGTTACTTCCACAAGCTTTATGCCACCCTTGCCCTAGCATATCTTGCAGGTAGGACACCATTGTACATCAATGGTTTGTGATGTGACTTGGTTTGGGTTAACATTTATATTCTGTCCAGGCTACCTTCCAGTGTCAGGTAGGCACCAGATGGACTTCTCCCCATTCAGTGAGTGGTCTGCGTGTCGTTCTCAGCAACAGAGCCTTATTAGCAGCTATGGTGAGCAAACCATTGTCCAAGTTGCTCAGAAGTTTCCATGAGACTACTTTGATCTACAACTAGATGAGACATAAGCCGTTTCCAGAGTAGTTTATTTGGTGATTCAATTTAGAATTAATTCATATGTGTTAAATATGTCTCGTTTTTAAAAGATGTGCTTACTATTATTTGATGAGTTTTCTTCTGTTCTTACATAATTACATTTTTACCTCCTTAGAACTCTAATGAGAAAACAGGACTGGAATAATAATTTTATTTTGAAGATAAGGGCAAAGTTATAGGCTAGCTAGGATAAGCCATCTCAAATAATAACAGTAGACCTAAGTATGCTAAACATGTTCTCTAGTTCCATTCAGACAAATAATTATATTAGCTGATAGATTAAGATTTATTTTAAAGGCAGAAATATCTTACTGTTATTTCAGTATTATTATGTCCTAAAAGTAAAATAAAATATGTAAAGAGATTTTAAATAGTAATAATATGCTTCTGGATGAAGAATAGTTCACTAAAGAAATAAGAAAGGAAACTTAAATATACCTAAGAGCATATAACAATCAAAGCACAACTAATTAGAACTTTGGGGATCCAGCTAAAGCAGTTCTAAAAATTAAGTTTATAGCTACAATTCCCTACACTCAAATAACCTAAAGATGCACTTTAGGGTCTTAGGAAACCAAGAACAAATCCAACCCAAATACAATAGGAAACAAGAAATTATAAAGATAATGGTAGAAATTCATGAACTTGAGACTAAAAAATATACAAAATTAATAAAAGAGTTATTTATTTGGAAAAATAAATTGATAGATCCAATTTACCTAACCAAAAGGTAGGAGGAAGACTCAAGTGAATAAAATTTGAGGTGGAGAGAGAGAGACAGAGAGAGAAAGAGAGAGAGAGAGAGAGAGAGAGAAAGAGAAAGAGAGAGAGAGAGAGAAAGAGAGAGAGAGAGAAGAGAGAAAATGTTGGGGGGGGGGTGAGAAACAACAACAGATCCCAATGAAGTTTAAAGATTCCTTAAGAGATATTTTTTAAAAACTTATATTCTAAAAATCTGGAAAATCTAGAAGGAATGGCCAAAACCCTAAACAGATACGACCTACCAGTAATAAACCAAACAATATATAATTAGTGTACATAGATCCGTAGCAAGAAATTATACTAAGTAGTAATTAAAAGTCTCTGTGCAAAGAAAAGCCCGAGGCATAAAAATTCACTGTTAAATTCCACCAAACTTAAAAAAAAAGGTCTGTGTGCATTTGCATCTGCATGTAAGTGCCCAAAGAGGACACCGGCATCAGATTTCCTAGAGCTGGAATTATAGGCAGTTGTGACTTGTATGCTAGGAACTGAACTGGGTCCTTTGCAAGAGCAGTATGTGCTCTTGATCACCATAACATCTCTCCAGCCTCCTACCAAACTTTCAAGAATGTCCTAATAACAGTACTTTTCAGATTGATAAAATAGAAATAAAAGAAATACCCAAACTCATCCTATGATACTAGTATTACCCTGATTCCAAACCAGATATAGATGAACAAAAAAATAAAACTAAAGACCAATTTCCCTGATTAATATCAACAAAACATTTGCAAACCAATTCAATAAATAATTAAAAAGATTATATACTGTGGGTTGGGTTAGTCACAGGGATGTAAGGATGGTTCAATAGATGCAAATCAGTAAACATAATGCAACATATGATGGACTTAAAGGCAAAAATCATACAGTCATTTCAACAGATGCAGAAAATGGTCTTTAACAAAGTTAAGCATTCCTTCATAACAGCGGTCCTGAAGAAACTTAGGATAGAAGTAATATATCTCAATATATTGCACACCAAACCTATAGCCAACATGATCCTAAGTGGAGGAAATAGCATTTCTTCTAAAATCTGGAATAAAAAAGGCGTCCTACAATTTCAACTTCTATTCAATGTACTGTTCAAAATCTTGGCTTTGTGTAGACACAAATCTACATTTAGTAGATTCTCAGCAAAATTTCTTAGAACTGATGAACACTTTAAGCAAAGCAGCAAGATACAAAATCAATATATAAAAACTAGTAGCTTTTCAATATGCCAATAACGAATTTGCTAAGGAAGAAATAAAGGAAAAAATCCCAATAACAGAAGCCTAACCTCACCTCCTTAACCAAGGAGGTGAAAGATCTCTACTTTAATTACCAAGGAAAGAAAATGAAGAGGACACCAGAGATGGAAAGACTCCCCACAGCCATTCGTCAACAGAACTAATACAGTGGAAATGGTTACCAAAAGCAATCTATAGATTCAATACAGTCCCAATTAAAATTCCAAAGACATTATTCACCAAGCTAGGAAAATAATCTTCAAAGTCATATGGAAACATAAATTCTCCCAATAGCCAAAGTAACTCCAAATAGCAAGAATAATGCAGAAGGTGTTAAAATTCTTGGTCTGTGCACTACAGAACTATAGTGACAGCAGGGACTGAGGAGACAGACTCCATCTATACCAATGGCTTGTTTACCATGCTTTAGATTTTAGGGCCTAGAGTATAGGCTAGAACACTTTTTCTGTAGATGACTATATAATGAATATCCTATACTCTGTAGGCCATATTGTTATTGGTCACAATGATTTTCCTAAAGCATGAAAGCAATGACAGACAATGAGTCTCTAGGGTCAGGGAGCCCTCTCTAGAGGCGAAAGACCTCCCTGGATCTCTGCTTCTGGCAAAGGATGGGCGTGTGGGTGGCCGTATGGGAGATTATGGTGGCCAGTGTGGGAGCTGGGTGGGAATTATGTGTACATCTCAATGTCTAGAACTCATTTCCTGGCCCCTCACCCTAAGTCCAGGATAAGATGAGAGGTGCCATCTAGCTGTGTGTCCAAAAGAGAATTGAGGAAAGTAAAATCTGGTAAGACCATCATTCATGTCTTTGTCTCAGGTCTCTCCTCCACTCACATCCTACAACGCACAGATCACATCCAAATCTTCCCACAGTGGAGCAAGGCTGAATCCCAAGTGGCCTTTGAATCCTCCTCAAGGTCTAGGATGTCCTGGTGGTGAAAGTTCCCTCCATCACAGTTGCAAAAAGACAACTATTTGTCCCTCTTCCTCTCAACTCTCTAATGGAGAGTTGTGGAGCTGGGATAGTCTATGCCCAGTGAAAATGTCTGTTAGAAAGCAACAGGTCTTCAAAACAATAGAGGATGTGGAACAGAGTGTTCCTTGAGAGCACAAGATTTATTCAATCCACAAACTAACAGCTGGATAAGGACCAAGAAGCTGATGCTCTACTTAGAGGAACTCTAGGCCCACATGACAGAGGTAGGAGTTTCTTATACTTCCACTGGATAGGGGATGGTTTCACAGCAGGATCCTGCAGCCAGGCTCTCTGATTCCAGACAAAAGGTTGGGAAGGGGTGGGGAGCAGGATGTGTGGCCACCAATACCCACCCTTTAATGTAAACTCCCTTCCCCAAGAGAGAGAGATCCAGCAACCAGGGGCTCACAGACAAAGTCTCAGTAGGGCGCCCATCCGTATCTGTGGGAGAGGGAAGAAGGGCTTTGTGCGGTTTGTGGCAGGAGAGGCTGGATTTTAACACTACATTTTTTTAAAAGATAAGAATGGAGACTCAAAGGAGACACTGATCCATGGGCTAAAATCCCCCCAGGATGCTCTCAGGCCTCCTCACCCAGACCCCTTAACCCAGTTTTCCCGATCTTTGCCCCTGGGAGGAACTTCCATACATCATCTTCTTTGGCCATATCTACAGCAGAAACTAGGGACCCCCCACACACATACACACACACACACACATACACACACATACACACACTAACACACACACACTAACACATACACACACACATACACACACTAACACACACACACTAACACATACACACACATACACACACTAACACACACACACACTAACACATACACACACATATACACACACTAACACACATACACACACACTAACATACACATACTAACACACACACACACATACACACACTAACACACACACACACATACACTAACACACACACACACACACTGTCCCCTTGAGGCTCTCCTAGATATACGGAATGTTTTCTGCTAAATTATGTGCTCAAAAGCTGAAATTTAGCTTTTAGGGTGGACCTCAGTGGCAAAATTCTTCCAAAAATTTAAAAAGTTTCTGGCTAGTTCTTTGAATAGTGACCACAGCAAAGTTTTTGGCCTCAAAAACTTTGTTTGTTTTCTTGCTTGCTTGCTTGGTTTTGGGTTTTGTGATCACTTAAGAACCCAAGTGTAATAGCTATAACTGCTGTGGTTAGGGTTATCTAAGACACAAACTTTTGGGGATGCCTGCTGCAGTTTTCCCAGACAGGTTTAATTGCAGCAGGAAGACCCTCTTGAACTCGGGTTCACTTGCTCTCATACACCACCATAGACCCACAGGAAGAAAGCCGCCGGAAGGTCCGTATTCACCTCTCCAAGCTGTCTAGGCTTGACAGCAAGGTCTTGGGACCAAGATACATTGTATCTCCTCAAACCAAGAGTCAAAGTAAATCCTTCTTTAAGTTGCTTTTTGTCGGGTATTTTGTTATAGTATTAAGGAAAAACAAGCAGCATGCTGGGTTTCTTCTGATGTAATGGCTCCCCTACAATGCAGCACCTCTGAACTCACTAGTCTTGGTATCTATCAAGCAGAAAACCCAGTCATAGAGTTGCATATAACTGCAAAGGAGCCTGGGAGCTAGACCAGCCCTGCTGTCTGCTAGGCTTTTATTATCATGGTGAATGACCAGGGTTCTCTCTGGATCCTTTTCACCTGGGACGGGTTCTACAGATTGTATGTTACATGATTGCGCAGCCTTTCAGTTCCCTCATTCTGATCAGGAAAATAAAAGAAGCCGAGAGCTGCAGTAGGAAGCAGGCGTGGCGAGCACAGGCCCAGCGAGCTCCCCAGAGCAAACAGAGAAGCCTGTGAATTAAAGGCCTCCAGCTCTCCAGTGACAGCTGACGTGGGGACAGCTGTACAAAGGCTCGCTCTGTGTTAAATGGCTTCAATCTGTGAACATGGTCCAGGGATCTTAACACCATGAGCTGAAAAATAGTTGAAACTTTATTCTCTGGATAAAGAAAGCTAAGGAACTCGATTTAGCTGTGATTTAATAGAGTTCAGCCTTAGGAGGTAATTTATAGCCACACATTTCTGTGTCTCTGAATACTACCTTTTATTTTTATGGTTTGGTGTATATTTTGCATGCTGGAATCCTTTATTTTTAGAAACGGTATTGTGAACCTTTTATGCTCTTTTTACTTGAAAAACTCTCATCTGCTGACCTTACTCGATAATTAGCTCACCCTCTGTCTTCAAAACAATACTGGAGACAACAGCCTTAGTAGGAGGGGAAGTTCCCTTGGGATCATAATTTTGGAGGGCTCAAACCCATGATTGACTGACCTGTCAGTCATGGACCCGTTGGGGGTGGACAGTGTGTCATGGAAGAAACTTGTTCTCTAGTAAGGCTGATCACCCCATGGCCTAGGGGAGAACAATCCCCTTCAGGTCAAGCCCCGGGTGAAAGGGCTTAAGCAAAACCCACGGTGTTTCTCATCCGAAGTCACAGCACCAAATGAAGGGACTTAAAAGGGAGGATGGGGTTAAAGGAGTGTGGCACAGCGGTGTGGGGAAGGGGGTGCCCAGGCAGACCCTTGTCTGGGCACCTCTGCCCCCTGAGGGGCCACACACACATAGGCACGGTATAGAATAGAGTTTATTCAGGGTAGAGCATGGGAGTTTGTGGTAGAGAAAGGCAGAGAGAAAGAGAGGAGAGAGAGAGAAAGAGAGAGAGAGAAAGAGAGTAGAGAAGTGGAGTGGAGGCCGGCCATGACCACATGGAGGGGGGAGGGGAGCCCAAGGGGCAGAGAGGTGAGAGTATGTGGGAGAGCAGAGAGAGAGAGAGGAGGGGCAAGTAGCCCCTTTTATAGTGGGCCAGATCTATGAGGTGGGGCATACCTGGCTGTTGCCAGGTAGGTGTGGGGTGGAGCTTAGACAGAATACCAACACCGAGGACACCATCTCCCAGTCTGCTCCCCTTTGAGCTCCCACTGCTTCCTCCTAACAGCACCACGGGGGTGCCTGTGCCCTTAACATGTGGGCCTTGGGGACCATTGAAGAGCCAAACTAGAATGTCATCTAATCAATAAATATTTGTGAAAGTCCTATTAAGTATCTATTGCACACTGTGCTGCAATGGTTAAATGGTAACTAGAGTCCTTACTTTCATAAAACTTGGACATCCCTTAGGTAAGAAAGACATTACCCAAATCCTGGAAGAGTAACAATTCTTTGTTTCTAGTAGTACAAAGTTATAAAATAGGGGGTTGTAAGGTTGGGCTTCATGGTCTTTATCTGTGACTCTGAACCTCAGGATATTAAGGTAGAGTTTAAGGCCAACCTGGATAAGGTACGGAATTTTTGTCCCAACAAACAAAATTATGACATCATCATCACCACCATCAACAACAAACTTATAAAGTATGAGGTTTTGGTTATAATACTGACTAATTATGAAATACAGAATTTTTTTTTAGAGTATATCCTAAAAGCCTGACCTTTCAAGTGTCCAGACCAGCTTTCTAGGTAAAAGCCCCATTGCTTTGAGTTTAAATAATGCTTTATTTATTTGTAAATGCCAAATCATGAAGAACTAAAAAGGACTGTTCTTCTAGAGGTGGCCATGCTCACCAGGTCCTCTTGATTTCTCTGCTTAGTGTGCATCCTAGGGGTGTCCTGTGCTGGAACACAGAGATCTCTTTATCCTGTTGTCACAGGTGCATAGGACACTGTTGTTTAGATGACAGTAATTTAATTAGTCCTGATCCTTGTTTTCATTGCTTCTGTGACAAATTACTAAAAGCTCGGTGGGTGAAAACCATAGATATTGTATCCGTTAGAGCGTAGTGAGGAGCTACAGAGACTTCAGTGGGTCTGACTGGGCTAAAATCAGCGTGATAAAGGCTATATTCATGCCTCAGAGTTCTAGAGGAAAATTTCTAGCCAGCCAATTCCAAGCATCTTCATCTTCTCACACATAGCTCTTTTCTATTAAGACAGTTTTTAATTGTCGCTTATTGGTGTGTGAGTGATTGTGTGTATGCCACAACATACACACGAAGGTCAGGGCTCTCTCAGCTATGAGGTACAGGATCTCACAGCCAACGCCTTTTTCTGCTGAGATCTTTTTCCAGGTGGAAGCCTGTAACTTACTTTTAAATTCAATCTTTAATTAGGCATATGGGTGCATGGGTATTTGGTCATGTGTGCAGGTGCCAAGAAGTCCAGGCATGTAGGATCCCTCTGCTGCTGGAGTTTCCGGTGGTCACCAGCCTGTCTCTGTGGCCTATAAACAACCCTAACAAAACCACTGGGTCACACAAACCTAAACGATGATAATAGGAGGGGACTGGACAGAAGAGGGCGGGGCACAAAGAGACAGGTGCCAATAAGAGCCATGCATTATGTGTGCATGAAAGTGTAATGGCACCATTATACTTTACACATAATTAGCAAGTGCTTCTTCTTAACCCATGTGCCTCAACCATGTACTCTTTTCTTGGAGAACACCAGAGAGGAGGAAACTCCACCTTCATCTGGCAATATTTTGACTCTGTGACTAATTATAAAAAAAAAAGACTTCTGAGCACCGAGTCCCTGTAAACCATGCATTGAACACACTGCTGTATCTGTGACTAGTGTTTTATAGATGTCTGTTGTATTTGTGCCTTTCAGTGAGCTCAGCTTGTTTTGTCTTTATTTTATCTTTGTTGGATTTTAAAATAATTTTATGCTAATTTACAAAAGTCACTCATTTTTCCCCCTGTTCCAAAACAGTTTAAGTGACATTGGAATTGTGTCTTGTTAAAATTTGACGGCATTCTCCTACAACATCATTTTGAGCTGCTGTGATCCCCAGGGGTTCAGCTGCCAATTTCTCCTTTACTGGAAGTTTCTTTGCCTCTGAATTGATGCTGCTGCTGGTGCTGCTGTTGTGATTCTGCCCTCCTCTGCCCCATTCAAAGCCTCCCTGCTCTGCTCGTGTTCTCCGCCCTGGACCCGACACCAACTGTCTTTCATTTGGTCAATGAGTCTTTGACTTCCAGATTTCCTCTAGATATGTTTTGCATCTCTCAACTCAGTGAGTTTCTCTTATGAGACACGCACTGTCCTTAGGCCTGTACAGACTTTAATCTGTTGTTTCATTCCAAGGTTTTGGTGATGCTTAGCTCATTCCTGACTTAAGCATGAAGATTTTTTTTTAAAGGATGAGTTCAACTGTACTTTCTGATATGTGATATCTATTCTGGAACTCAGTGTCATTTACTATTTCACCATGCTTTCTGCTTTATTGCTTTAAAAACTTTACAGTTGGATTTTTAAATTGTTTGTACTGCTTCTGCCTGCCTTATATTTTTGCTTTAGTAGTTACATTTCTATGCCATAATTTGTAATAAAGATATATGATATATGATTTGTATGATAGCGCAAGTCTGTAACCTGGCCTACAAAGTGAGACCTTGTCCGAATAATAATTAAAAATAAATGTCTGGCATTGAAAATTAAAATATTTAATCTTTTTACGCAGCGTTTATTGACATTCTGCTTAAGCAGAAGCAGGCTAATTCATCAAAACAATGTGTTTCCCAAAGCTTGTTCACCTAGTACATTTACTAATAGCCAATTTGTTCTATGGCTTTTTTGCCAAATGAGTTTTAGAAAATTGGCCTGAAGCCTTTTTGAATAATGGCAAAATGAACATATTTCTTCTCCTCCTTCCTGCTCCTGTGGCCTTCATCAGAGGCTTTATTCGATTGTGGTCTTTCCACACCTGCATGGTTCACGTGTGTTCATATGTGGTCCTAAGAGATGGCAATCAGCTTGATTTTCAGTTTCCTTCCCCTTTTCTCCAGCGTTGACCTAATTTATAGTTTCTCTTGGTTTATGGCATTGATAGTGTGTTCCGGACAATTATCCTCACCGGTTGCCCTCATTTTACAGACTAGATGGACTGGCTGTTTGCTGACCGTCTTGTCACTGTGGATACCTTGTTTGTAACTCCGTAAGCTTGTAGTGCCATTCTCTAAATGGCTGGTGGGGTCCTCACGAATTATACACAAATCAAACAATACTCATCTCTGCCTTTATAGTTGCATAACAGAATAGTTGCATAACAGAATAATTGAAAATGAAGCCATTGGGCATCAGTATCCCCAATTGTTTTGTAAGCACCACTGCATTTCATTTTAACATTTGCCACTGACATGGTGAGCTTTTAAGGTTTTCATTATGGATGCCTTACGCACTTTTGCCACATACACTAAGCCTGTACTTGAACTGAATTTTAATTTTTGCCTGCTCTATGCATCTCAGCTGCTAACTCCAGATGCCTGTGGGTTAGCAACATTCAGTTCTCTTGGATAATTCTTTTGGGATATATCCCTGACCCATGCTTTTATCCTAAACAGATATATGAAAAAATATTCAACGCCACTAGTCGTCAGGGAAATGAAAATTTAAACCATGATGAGATGTCATCTGGCTCTACTTAGAGTGGCTATTACCAGAAAGATGTCTTTGCTGGCATAGTCTCGTGGGGAAAGGAGAAGTCGCTTACACTCTTGGTGGGAATGTAAATGTGTAGAGCCATTATGGAAAACGGAGAGGTTGCTCTTCAGATGGAAGTGTCCTGGGATCCAGCGACTTCATTACTGTCATATAGTCAAAGGAAATAAAATCGGTACTCGGCAAAGACACATGAACTCGCGTGTTTACTGCATCCTTTCTCATACCAGCCAAGCAATGGAAAGGGAGTGGGTGCAGGGTCTATCAGCTGAGCAGTGGGTGCACAGGAGAGGTGGATCCTGGACCGTAGAAAATGCAGAGTGAGCTGAGGGCTAACCTTTATCTCTCTCTGCTTGACGTGAGCAGCTGTGTCAGGCTTCCCTGACAGGATGCACTGCACTCCTGGCCTGTCAGCCAGAGTAAACCCTTCCTCTCTTAAGTTCGTCTCAGCAGCAAATCTTGTCACAGTAACAGGAAAAGAAAGGAGCCGAGGTACCAAGGTGCTGGAGTAGGTACTCTCCAGCCACACACTGTGGCTCAGGAGGGAAGCGCTCGTACTGACCTGGTGGAGGAGGGAAGGGGGAGGCTAACAGGACCTTTTAAATGCTTACAGGCAATCTCCTGCTTTCAACCCACCCTGTATATAAGAGACACCTATTGCCATCAGTATCCAGTTGTTATAAGAAGCCTCATTCCATTGTCATAAATACTACAAATGGACTGACTTAGGTTTTAGCTCCCTCTGGTCTGCCGCAGTGGATACTGCCGACCTGTTCTCCAGCTCCAAAATCCTTACTAGCAAGAAGTGACCTTTCCTCCCATCCTCTGCTTCTGCTTCTGTCTTATTTCTGTGCTCTCTTTTAGTACAGTTTTGAGAGGGAATGCATAAATCTGTCTAGAAAACTTCTGTAAGTACAACATTAAAGACTTTGCCCTTTCAGCCCCAAGTTCCGTTCCCAGCACACAGATGGCAGCTCACAATCATCTATAGCTCCACTTCCAAGGGACTTTATGTCCTCTTCTGGCTTCGTTGTACACCACATGCACATGGTGCACATATATACATGCTGGCAAAATAGTCAACTACATTAATGAAATCTAAAATGTCATTAATATAAAGAAAGAAAGAAACAAACAAATAAAAAACAGTCCAAAGTCCAAAGCCCAAAATACTTCTCAAATGAGTAAGAAAAGATTGTCAATACACACCAAACACAGATGTCAGGATTATGTAACAAGGAGTTAGAAGCAGCCACCTCAAACTGCTTCAATAATTACAAATGCTTGAAACAAATTGTAAACAGCTTCTGCAAAGAAAAGGGAGAAAAATGAAAAAGAAAAAGAAAACTTAGAACTGAAAAGTACAATCATGTTCATTTAAAAGCTCTCTTGAATACCATTCTCTCTCTTTTTTTAAATAGATACATTCTTTATTTACATTTCAAATGATTTCCCCTTTCCTGGTTCCCTCTCCCCTACCACCGAAAATCCCACAAGCCACCTTCCCTCCCCCTGCTCCCCAATCCACCCACTTCTGCTTCCCGATCCTGGCATTCCCCTACACTGAGGCATCGAGCCTTTCCAGGAACAAGAGCCTCTCCTCCCTTTGATGTCCAACAAGGCCATCCTCTGATGCCTATGCATCTGGAGCCATGGGTAACTCCATGTGTACTCTCTGGTTGATGGTTTTGTCCCTGGGAGCTCTGGGAGTGCTGGGTGACTCATATTGTTGTTCCTCCTATGGCACAGCAAACCCCTTCAGCTCCTTGGGTCCTTTCTCTAGCTCCCCCATTGGGGACCCTGTGCTCAGTTCAATGGCTGACTGAGAGTGTCCCCCTCTGTGTTTGTCATGCACTGGCACAGCCTCCCAGGTGACAGCTATATGCGGCTCCGGTCAGCAAATACTTGTGGGCATCCATAATAGTGTCTGGGTTGTGTAACTGTATATGGCATGGATCACTAGGTGGGGTAGTCTCTGGATGGTCTTTCCCTCAGAGTCCGCTCCAGATACAGAAAATGTGGTATATTTACATAATGGAATACTACTCAGCTATTAAAAACAATGAATTCATGAAATTCTTAGGGTGGAACTGGAAAATATCATCCTAAGTGAGGTAACCCAATCACAAAAGAACACACATGGTATGCACTCACTGATAAATAGATATTAGCCCAGAAGCTCAGAGTACCCAAGACACAAGTCACAGACCATATGAAGCTCAAGAAGAAGGAAGAACAAAGTATGGATGCTCTGGCCCTTCTTAGAAGAGGGAACAAAATACCCACAGAAGGAGATGAGACAAGGTGTGTAGCAGAGTCTGAGGGAAAGACCGTTTTCTCAATAACAGAGGAGAGAGTCAGTGAGCGTCCAGATGAACCAACAAGAGCAACACTATCCAAACAATAAAGGAGAGTGGACGGGGCGGGGCCAACTGGGAAAACTGGAATGTCGAACTAAAATCCAGTACATGTAAGTTATTGAACAATAATATGGATTGGAGGAAGGGGAATGGCGGAAGAGTTTTCAGAGGAACAGCAGCTGAAAGCTGCCTTAGGTTTTATAAAAGACAGGTCCAAAAACTGGAGAAAAACTCAGCAAGATTTAAAACCAGAGAAACTCGTGTTCTTACACAACACAGTAGAGTTGAATTTCTGAAAACATAAGATGAAGCCATCAAGAAAGAAACACGTACCCATACACACAGAGACACATGCAACACAACACACGCACACACATTTGTTGCATGTAATTTTAAAAACCATGCTCGCTCCAGCTAGGCTCTGGAAACAGCCTCTCACCTGCCATCCAGACAGGACCCGTGGCCATCTAAAGCTTTCCTGAGACCCCAGCTGTGCCCCGAGAACAGCCACCACCTGTATTCCTGTGAGTGCCGCTGTTCCGCATCCAAGCCATTGTAAGGTGAAAGAAGCCAAGAAGACATGTCACCAGCAGCCCTACTCTAAAAGAATGGCTGAAAGATATCTGTGTGTGCGTGTGTGTGAGCATGTATGTACATGTGGATACATACTCATGTGTGAGTATGTACGTGCAGATATAAGTATGTGGCGGCCAGAGCTCTATTTTTTTTTGAGACAGGGTTTCTCTGTGTAGCCTTGGCTGTCCCGGAACTCATTCTGTAGACCAGGCTGGCCTCGAACTCAGAAATCCGCCTGCCTCTGCCTCCCAAGTGCTGGGATTACAGACGTGCGCCACCACTGCCCGGCGGGGCCAGAGCTCTATAGCAGATGACTTCTTCAGTTGCCCCTCCCTTCTGAGACAGGGTCTCCCGCTGACCTGCATAGAGTCAAATGAGCTTCTGGGATCTGTCCAGCTTCCTCCACCCCAGTGCTGGTGAAACAGGTGTGCAAGTCCATCCCAATTTTAATGTGAGCCCTGGGATGCTCCCCCAGGTCCTCATACCCAGGCACGCATGCCTGAAAGGCAGATACTTTACTGGTATCGCATAAACACATGAAAATTCTTGAAACAAACAATGGATGAAAACAATGTGGAGGTTGGAAAGGTGACTGTCAGTTAAGAGTGCTGCTCTTCCAGAGGACCCCAGTTTGGTTCCCAGAACCTATGTCAGGCAACTCACAACTACTTGTAACTCATCTTCAAGATGTTCTCTTCTAGTCTTCATGGTACCTACATAGATGTGCACACACTCTCCCCCAAATACAATTTTCTTTTTGTTTTTTTCGGGACAGGGTTTTTCTGTATAGCTCGGCTGTCCTGGACCTCACTCTGTAGACCAGGCTGGCCTCAAACTCAGAAATCTGCCTGCCTCTGTCTCCCAAGTGCTGGGATTAAAGGCATGTGCCACCACTGCCCGGCTCAAAGAATTTTTTAAATCATTTAAAATCGAAAGAGGGAGGAATCTTAGACTATCAGGAAAAAAGAAAGAACAGCAGAGATTGTACTAAAAAACAAAAAACAAAAAAACAAAAATCCCATGTAGCTGAACATTATAGATTTCCTTTCTTCTCTTGAGCTTTCTAATTGGGCTTTGTGGAAGCAAAAAAGGATATATATAATCTGAATTAAGAAGAGCTTGCTGCTGCTTGAACAAGAGGAGCTCTAGGAAAGTTTCCCAATGTATATAACATCTTAAAGAATATGAAGAAAATAAAAACTAGTGCAACAGGGAATATTCTACAAAACAACCAAAGGAAAGAAAGGAATGTGTTATTTAAAATAAAGACAAAGAACTCAGACTGGGAAACATAACCCACTGAGGCAGCAGAATAAGGACTGGAAAAGTCCATATCAAGGTTAGTATATAGGTGGTATCTACCTATATACTGTATATAGTATATACTATATAATAGCTGTGGTATCCTCCAGCACTTGGGAGGCAGAAGCAAGACGATCTTGTGAGTTCAAGTCCCCACAGAAGGTCAAGATAAGAGCCGGCACGATGCCTCAGAGGGTAAGAGCTTGCTGCTCAGGCCTTACGATCTAAGTTCAATGCCTGGAACCCATGCAAAGGTGGAAAAGAAGTGACTCTACAAACGTTGTCTCTTGAAGTGTATACATGTGCCAGGGCATGAACACATGCGCACAGGTGCATGTGCACACATTAATAATACAATTAAAACAATTAACATATAAAAATGCACCTTGCAGAGGAAGACTGGAATCCCTTCTTCACTTTGGCTTCTTATAAACAGAGCACAGAGAAAAGCACGTGCTCCTAACCTGAGGGAGGTGGAGGACGTGAAAACGCCGTACAAAGGGCTGTGTGCCTCTTGGCCATCGTTTTCTAGCCTTTCCTTCAGCTCAACAGCTCACTGGTATTTGGGGAATGCTTTCTCCATTGCTGTGAAGAGACCATGGCAACTCTTACAAAGGGCATCATTTAATTGGGACTGGTTTACAGTTTTAGAGGTTTTATCCGTTACCATCACGGCAGGAAGCATGGCAGCATCCAGGCAGACACGGTGCTGGAGGACCAAGAGTTCTACATCTTCATCTGGAGGCAGCCAGCACAAGACCTTGTCTTCCACAGGCAGCCAGGAGGGGGCTCTCAAAGCCCACCCTCACAGTGACACACTTGCTCCAACAAGCCCATACCTCCTAATAAGAACCACTTCTCATGGGCCAAGCATATTCAAATCACCATACCTTCCCCCTTTAAAATGTGGCTATACTTAGAAATTGCTGTTGGGTAAGTCTGTGGGGACCCCAGAGCCAACATCTGTTCATGATATGTGCTTACATACAGGCGCCTGCAACAGACCAAAGAAATAATTCCACCCTAGTCTGAGTCTGTGAAGCAATGAGTTCATCTGAGGTACTTATAGAAGTGTGGGTGAGGGATGACTTACAGTTGTGGGTGAATCGTGGATCCGGGCTCACTAGGAGCCCCTCCTCCCTCCTAGTCATCAATGACGACACAAAATGCATCCCCGGAAAGTGGCATCTTCTCCTTCAGCAACTATTTACTCCAATAGGAGTCTGTGGCTCCTGTAACTTTCTGAGTTTCCCAAATCTGAATGTTTTTGGTACTTCTGGAGTCTTAACTTCCTTCCTCCAGAGGAGACAGCTACACAACGTACAGCCTTTAAAGAAGCATGGTCTGAGGAAGACGGATACGGACACATTACAAACGTCATCATAAGAGGAGGAAGAGATGCAGGAGAAGCCCCTGGGTGGAGAGAGGACTCAGGTACGGTGGTGATCTACATACAGGTCGAGAAGGTCTCAAGCTGTGAGAGCAACCATTTCTGTTGTTTAGGCTGCCCAGCCAGAACCAGCTGGCGAGAGTGGGCATGCTTCAGAGACACAAATCTCCCTTTGGCCATCGGACAATTGAAACAATGGACCTCGAGAGACTGGAATTTCCCCAGGAATCTCAGGCTGGAGAAGGAAAAGCTGAAGCCAGGTGGGGAGTTCATCTGGAAGAGGAGATTCAAACTGTGTTAGATCATCTCGTCGGAGAGACTAGAGCTGAGACAATGGCATAAGTAATACGTAAAAAATAAAATGCTTATTTGTACTTCACACATAATTTAAAAATAATCTGTATATATTCATTCATTCATTCATTGCTTCAGTGTATGCAGGTGTTCCTGATTGCACCAAGGAGTGTGTGTGTGTGTGTGTGTCTGTGTGTGTGTATCCATCAGAGGACAGTTTGAAGAATTTGTTTGTCTCCTTATACCACGTGAGTTCTGGGGATCAAACTCAGGTCATCAGAAGACTTTGTGGCAAGCACCTTTATAGATTGAGCCATCTCACTGGCCCACTTGACCATCCTATTTGATGTTCTGTCAAAGGCCTTTCTAATATTTTAAAAAATAAATGTACTGGACCTTAGGAATGCTGGGATGAGGTTCCTACTGCTGCCTTTATACATTTAAGGACACAGAAGCAGACTGACTGACCAAGGGCAAAAAGAGAATGTGTGTCAGCACTGAAAGCGAAGTCTTGGATCAACATCCTGGGGTCACATTACCAAGCAAGAGGAGATAATGGGGGATACTTTGTCTACACAGGGCAAAAGGTGCCATTCCAATGATTTAGGAAGAAATTGAGTTTGCAAAAATGAAAGTAACCTAAGATGCAAGAAATAAGATAGAGGAAACTCACTTTTCATCTGCGGAGAATGCTTGGAGGGCACTGCAGTGTCCTTAGAAGATACCTACGCAAATGAAGGTCGCAGCAAGGTGCTGAGGTACGCCTCCGTTGGGAAAAGGCAGTCATCGAGAGAGAGGGAAAGGAGTTTCTGATATTAGAAATCAAAGATTCATCAAGCTTTGTCACCAAAGCTGGACTGGACTCCATTCCTGCTATTCCCTAGCGGTGTGAGTGACCCTGAGAGTTTCTGCGACATTCTAGAAGTCAGTTGTTAAAAAACATCTAGCAAAGTCGGGCGTGGTAGCAAATGCCTACAATCTTATTGCCAGGAGGGCACAATCAGGAGGATTATTGTCCACTCAATGCCAGCATGGTCAACACGGCAGCCCAAGACCCACCAGAGCCACATAGTGAGACCTTGTCTCAAAAAAGCAAGCATACAACAACTACAAAAGGAAAGAATAGCCAGGCAGAGCACCAGGTCAAGAGACACACGGGAACTCTTGCCTGTTGTTTGCCCTGTAGGTCACGCCAGTCACGTCCCTGGCCACTGTCACCGCAACTCTCGTTTCTGTTTGTCTCTTTGTCGTCCATGTTCCTGTGGACTTGTGTCTTCACTACTCAGACTTTGTGGTCTAGGATTATCTTTGTTGGCAATACTGAAGTTTCCTCACCAGCACGACAGTCAGCACTCACATCAAACGTTTAATTGCTTCTGAACCTGGGTCCCACGTGTGTGAGGCTCTGTAAAAGAATGCCCACTGGAAATGATTTCATCTCGCTTCTTCTTAGATGATGGCGGCCATGTGAACATCTGGTAGGAAGCCCCTGCTGCACTTCACTTTTTAAAAAATCTCTATAATTATCTTTTTATCCTTTGATTTCAAAGAAAGTGGCCTTCTTCCTCTCCCTCTGATGTCACCTTTCCCCAGGGTTCTAACAGACTCAAGAAAATGACTCCCGCCTTTTCCTTACTCTTTCTACTTTTTCCTTTTAAAAAGTTGCAAAATGTTGCTAAGATTTGTTCAAGCACTAGTTACACAAGTACATAGGGTAAAAAGTGAAAATACCAATGAAAATCCTACAACCTAGAACCACCATAATTAGTCTGCATTTGTTAGATATCTTATTTTCTTAAGGTTTTGTTTTGTTTTTTTGTTGTTGTTTTTCCTTTTTTTTGGTTTTTTTCAAGACAGGGTTTCTCTGTATAGCCCTGGCTATCCTGGAACTCACTCTGTAGACCAGGCTGGCCTCGAACTCAGAAATCCACCTGCCTCTGCCTCCCAAGTACTAGGATTAAAGGTGTGTGCCACCACTGCCTGGCTGCCATCTTATTTTCTTAGCACACACACACACATACACATACACACACACACACTCAAAGAACATGTAAGACACAATTCCTCAAAAAAAAAAAACCTTTATATTTAACAACCAAATTTATTTTTACTTTTTGCAATATAAAAAGAAAACTAAGAAATTCTGGGTGGCTGCTTCCATGACAAATACCTATTATCTCATAAGAACGACTAACTGTGAGTGTGAGGGAGAAAGATGCTGTGTTGAGATATCTGTCCTGGTTGTGGTGAACTGCAGCTGCTGTATCTATTCTCTGGCCTTGATGCCACAGAGAAATAATGAAATGTTTGGAACCATAGGTCCCTGACATCAAATGACAAACAAGTCCTTGTGTTGGCAATGAAAGATTCTTATTGTACTGTATATCCAGGCCTCGAATGTGGTTGGATTTTTTTTAAATGAATTTCTAAAATTTATCAGCTATATTTTTGTTACAAATTTTAGAGTTCTAGAATATCAGACTTCTCATATCCCTTCTCTTCCTCTAGCCCCAAGATATTTAAGCTGTGGTCACAGGGTGCATCCTTCCCTCATTGCCCCGAGAGAAGGGACTGGCAGCATGTGGGAGAGGCACCGGTGCTGACACTTCTGCTTGAATAATGTTAGCTAAATCCATTAACATGGAAAGGACAGAGGATGTGCATCAAAGGACCACTAATGCAGTGTTAACCATGTGCCTTAGTCAGGGTTTCTATTCCTGCACAAACATCATGACCAAGAAGCAAGTTGGGGAGGAAAGGGTTTATTGAGCTTACCATGTTGCAGTTCATCACTAAAGGAAGTCAGCACTGGAACTCAAGCAGGTCAGGAAGCAGGAGCTGATGCAGAGGCCATGGAGGGATGTTTCTTACTGGCTTGCTTCCCCTGGCTTGCTCAGCCTGCTCTCTTATAGAACCCAAGAGCACCAGCCCAAGGATGGTACCACCCACAAGGGGCCCTCCCCCTTGATCACTAATTGAGAAAATGCCTCACAGTTGGATCTCATGGAGGTACTCCCCCAATTGAAACTCCTTTCTCTGTGATAACTCCAGCCTGTGTCAAATTGACACACAAAACCAGCCAGCACACCATGTTTTAAACTAACAGGTGTCACTTTTAAAGAATAATTTTAGGTTTAGAGAGCACACCCTGTTCAGAATCCTCACCGGTAGTCCATGTTCCCCATGAATGCACATTTAACAGTCCATATAAAGAAATAAAAAAGTAGATTTTTTTAAATAAAAAAAGGCATTTACCTTATGATCTTCCCTTCAAAATTCTAATTAGGAGAAAGGCGTTAGACCACTTCCCAGAAAGCAATGTCCTACAACATATATGGCTAACACTTTTCAAAGTTGTCAAGGTCAAGGGGTAAAAAGGCAGGCTGAGAAACTCACAGCCGGGAGAAGCCTAGAGAGAGGTAAGAAGGAAGCAGAAGATGTTCTGCCAGAGCAGAACAGGAACAGGTCAGACCGAGGGACTCAGAATGCACTCTAGAGCTTGGTGTCTGAGACCCTTCACCAGGGCTGAGAAGATGACTCAGTTAAGAACATGGCTCCTTTTCCAAGGGACCCAGGTTTGATTCCCAATACTGATATTTTGGGTCATAGCCATCTGTAACTCTTGTTCAATGGAATCTGATGCCCACCATTAACCTCTGTGGGCACCAGTCACTCACATGGTTCACAGACAGGAAAAACATTCTTACCTATAAAATAAAAATAAATAAATCTTTTGTAAAAGACCATATTCGTAGTGGATCACTAATGGTAGCCAATGCACCAAACTGAGACAAGAAATTATAAAGGTTCACGGATTATCAGTGGGGATTCTGGATGTGCTGGATTCTCTGCCCATCTTTTCTCGAAACCTGAAGTTGTACTTTTAAAATGACATCTGTTAATTTTTAAAGCCCTGAATAGCTGTTGGTATAGGTCAGTGTTCAAAAGCTAGACCTTGATGGCCAGGAGAGTGACAAGCCAAAACTGCATCCACTCTAGGGGAAAGCTTATGTGTGCATGGTCTTCCTCTCTTCTACAGCGTTTTGTTTCTTATAAGCTCGTAAGCACAGCTTAGTGACGGATGCTGTGCACATTCAGGATGATTCTGCCTGACCCGTCTCACTGACCCACACACCAGTCTTCTAGAAACACCCTTGTAGACACACCCAGAAGCATGCCTTACCAAGTATCAAGGCATCTCTCCATCCAGTCAGTAATACACCAACTGCCACTGGACACTTCTGTAAACGTATAGAGGTCCCCAAATGTCTTTGCCACCTCTTCTTCCTTGATAAAATATCAACTGTATTAGTCACCTCTAAGGAGAGTAAGGACAAGCCACCAAAAATATCAGCAAATTAGAGTGTTCTAGAAAATGGCTGATTCTCAGTCATACAGCCCAATGACCATTAGGTACTAAACCTGACCCAAAAATGGAAATATTGACATTGTTGTCAGGAAATCTAAATACAGCGCTATAAATTAGAGGAAACCCATGAGCCTGCACTGGAGGTTAGCTGAGCATGATTACACTGTATGTCGTGATGCTGTGACTTCTAGTCAAATAGGCACAGGTCCTATCTGATATGGCAAAAGGTCAGGCTGAGACACAGTGGAGACTTTTGTAATCTTCACAATCCAGAGTCTTTGATCATTGGTCTCTCTAATTTATACACCTTTCTGTTACCAACAAATTTAGCTTTTACGACCCTTTCCATAAGGCGCCCACTGACTCTCCTTCCCATTTCCGGTTAGCCTCTCCTCTGTGTACCTCACATGAACTCTTCCTAATATGTGAAGGCCGGCTTTTACGTTTATAGTTGTTCTCTTTATTTATGCTGTGAACATCTTGAAAGACGATTCCATCCCATTTGTTGTCTCCCTGAGACTCGTCACAGCACGTTCAAAATTTATTTGTTAAATAAAAATCAAAACCAAGCAAACATGTACACAAATAAAGATGCCAAGTTGATTTCCAAGATCATGAAATCCTTCCTCTAACTCAGAAGTTCCTCTCTGCCCCACCTTGCAACACAAAACAAAATAAAAAAGCACTCCTCAATTCTCTCTTGCTTCTTTTTCTTCTTCCCTGAGATTGCTGTTAATCCTGTATTCTCCAACACTGAGAATGGGGACAGTGTTAGAAACAGCTGGGATCAGGAAGAACTGCATTTGCTTTAGAGTCCAGCCTGGATGAGGAGATGGGGGACAGCCTGGCCTGGGAACCCTCCTACCCCGGCCTTCGCCCTGAGCTGTGCAGATAGGCTCTGGGTGGGCAAAGCCAGGGAATGGAGAAACTAGGTCCCTGGGAATTTTAGGAAGCGACTGAGGCAGAAGCAAAGACCTTTAATGGCGAGGAAGGGACGGCAGAGGCACAAACTCACCGCTTATTTGCCAAGGAAACTAAACCTGTGGTTGGGGTCACAGGGCAGGCAGCAGGGCTGGGACTCTGACCAAGCAAGCCCTGTCTCATCCGCACACGCCCACTTTCTCTGATTTCCTATTTCCTCTGTGTACATCCCCCTCCCCCTCCCAGACTTCAGGGTTTCCCAGTGTTGTCAGACTGAACGCCAAACAACATTAGCAATTGACGCCCAAGTGATGGGGAAATCAGGAGACAGAGCTGGATCAACTTCACCCAGGGAAGTCTGCACCATCTCCCAAGAGTCCTGAGACGACGTTCTATTTGCTTTGTGCTTTGGAGCACTGCAATGAGAGCAAGCTAGTTTGTGATGATTGCTTTCCTTTGCAGGTAAAAAGCTCCTTGCAGGAGCTGTCATTGTTATTCCACGTTTCTTTTTTGAATGATAAAAAAGTATATTGTAGGATTGCAGAGATGTACCATGTGATGGCGAACAACCACCTGGCCAGTTCTAGGGGGCTCTTACGCCCTCTTCTGGCACCCTTGGTCACTGCATGCATGCGATAACAGATATACGCAAGCAAACACTCAAATACATGAAAACAAATCTTTTTTTTAAATGTATACTAATGTTGTGGATTTGGTTTATTGCCTATAGTATGTTAATCTGGTTCCAATTTGCACATCTACGTATATGATGCTGAGGGACCCTGCCCCAAATTGGCTATCATTGATAAATAAAGTTGCCGGCGGCCAATGGTTGGGCAGACAGACAGAGGAAGGACATTTTCCAGGCAAGGAAGACAGGGAAGAAGAAAGGTTTAGAATCACCATGCTGGGAAATCAGGAGGATCAGGCAGGAGAGCTGCAGAAGACAGAAGAACAATCATATAAGAACCAGGGAAAAGTAACCCCAGGGGGTCCTTCTCCAACTGGGTCTGGGGTAGCACAGAAAGAAAATATAGATTTTATTTTATTTTTTAATTTTTTTATTTTATTTATTTATTTATTTATTTATTTATTTATTTATTTTGTTTTTTTTTTAGACAGGGTTTCTCTGTGTAGCCCTGGCTGTCCTGGAACTCACTCTGTAGACCAGGCTGGCCTCGAACTTAGAAATCCACCTGTCTCTGCCTCCCAGAGTGCTGGGATTACAGGTGTGCACCACCACCGCCTGGCGAAAATATAGATTTTAATAAATAATAATTCAGGAGTATTGGAGGGGAGGTGACAGCAACGTGGAAGCTTGGGAGTGGCCCAGACTTTGAGCTGCTTAGGGCATATTAAAAAGAAGAGTCTGGGGCTGGAGGGATGGCTTGGTGGTTAAGAGCACTGACTGCAGTTCTGAAGGTCCTGAGTTCAAACCCCAGCAACCACATGGTGGTTTACAACCATCTGTAATGAGATCTGGCACCCTCTTCTGGTGTGTCTGAAGACAGCTACAGTGTACTTAACATAAAACAATAAATAAATCTTTAAAAAAAAAAGACTCTGTGTGTGTGCAAACTCCTTTCTTTTTTTTTTTTTTCTTTAGGTATATAAACTATTAACAGCAAAGGCCCAGAGACTTATTTCTTCTTGGATATGGCCCGCGGTGACCAGTGGTCTTGGTGTGCTGACCCCAGACATGAAGGCCCCAAAAGTGGTGCAGCCCCCTGTGGGCTTGAATTTTCTTCAGCCACTCCAGGCCCTCACATAGCTTGTTGTCTAGACCATTGGTCAGAACCTGGCTGTACTTCTCCTTCACATCCTTCTGTCTGCTCAAGAGCCAGTCTGGGATCTTGTGCTGTCGTGGGTTCTGCATGGTGGTGATCACACACTCTGCCTTATCCTCAGTGAGTCCTCCAGCCCTCTTGGTGAGGTCAGCATCTGCCTTCCCCTACACCACTCGAACATATCTCTGCCCCACACCCTTAATGGCAGTGATGGCAAAGGCTATTTCTGCCGCCCAGCGATGCTGGTGTTGAGTACTCACAAAACGTGCTGGTACTTCTCAGGGATCACTAAAGATACAGCGGCAGCACCAGTGGTGGTGTGTAGGCCTCCTGTGGAAGAGTGTGTGTGTGTGCTTCATTCGAGAATCCACAACATTGGAGCAGTAGGAAGAAGCACACCCACCCACTGGGGAATTAAGAGAGGATTAACCACACTACCGTTACACACGATAGCAAGGAAGCAGCACAACCTCTGGTAACCTATACAGGCTCCTCATTTACACAGCTGCCACCACTGTGGTCTTGTTCTCAGCAGCATCACTACAAAAGTGAGGGTTCACATTGTGACAACCATGGTGACATTGTGACAACCACGGTGTCATTGGGTGACCAGAGTTTCTCGGCTCCATTATAATCTTACATAGTAAGATCAATCACCTCCTGGTAGGTCTTTGATCCAAACATCCGTTTTCCCTTTGGCCTGAATGTGACAAGTACTCAATAAATAGGAGTGAAATGATTGATTTTTAGGTCATTTATTCATTCATATTTTATGTGTCTAAATTACCTACCCACATCAGAAATATCATCATTTGGGTAATTTACCCTTCCCCAATAAAGTGCATTTAAGCACATATATTCATTTCTTGAGCAAGAACAGATAACCTTTTACCAAATCATTTCAATAGCCTCTCTAATACAGCATTCTGCTTCTAATAGAAGACTCTAGCTTGGGATCCTTAAGAAAGGTGAGTCTCCCCTTCCCCATAGCCCACTTAACAAAGCTAGGAATTTCACTGCAGGTCTTCAACTGACTGACCACCTCAGGCGGTCAGTTAATGCTCTGTTCCATCTGCTTTGACGGCCCTTGGTGTGGCATTTACATAACTCAAATGTCCCCTAGCAACTGAGAAAGAATCCACCACACCCACATTTCTTGATCCTATTCTGGAGATCTGGAACTCTTAACTGTGGGCAAAGAGTTCCTTTTTTATTTATTTTCTGTTAGTTTTAAACTGGTAAAATCAAGAGCTGGTATTTCTTAAGCTTTTCTGGCTGGAAATGGATGGAAGAGTCTAATTGTTGGCTGCATTGAGGGACGATAGAAAAAGACATGTCTTAACAGAATCTGGGAATATTTTGAGCTCTGCCCCTCTTGGAATTCTACGGCTGCCTCAGCACTGTAACATGTATTTATAGCTTCAGAGATCCTGCCCTTTGACTCTCTCTTCTTCCCTTCCTCCTCTGCTTTTAAACTAGAGAACACCATATCCCAAAAATCTTACATTCCCAGGGTAGGGTACCAATGAATTTCCAGCACATTTTAAACTCTACTTCAGAAAAGTGTTCTGTGTCAAATGTCTGGCATTGAAAATGCCAGAACCTACTTACCTTTGTGACTCATCACGGAAGAGACTGTGCTTTGCTTGTATAACTTAGAATAGTCAATTTTGGCGGTGCACTCTTTGCTTAGCAATTCAAGGTCACCCTCATCGATATGGGGAGTTTAAGGCTAGCTTGTTCTCAAAAGCAAGAGGAAGAGAGGCAGAAGTGGCAGGTGATGATAAAGAAGAAAAAGAAGAAAAGTAGTAATTTCAAGTTAATATTAAAAATATCACCTTTCCTTAAACACTGCGATTCAAGCAATAGAACAAACGGAAGGATCTTCTCCGCTCTGAAGGTTGGAGACAAGCCTTCCACCTTGACCCCTTTGAGCTGAGCGGCATCGCAGAGATGCTGGAGGAGGCAGGAAGCCGAGGGTCTGTCATTGCATCCGAGAGTCAAACTATACATTTGCTCTGCCGAGGCCCTTCTGTCTCTTGTCCCCTTAGGCACAAGGAGGCATTGCCCAGATGGTTCTTATTTGTCCCTTCTACAATCAGTGTCAGTCGGGGAGGAAGAGGAGAGGGAGCAGGAATAATGTCCTGAGTTCTGAAGGTGGTCACCAGGTCACACAACACACAGACAGGTCAAGTGACTGGAAAGAAGTAAAATGGAAAGGCAAGGACACAGCTGTTCCTAGGTGTGGTGTGGGGCCAGGGTTGTTATAGATGTGTGGGAGAGCTTAGAAGGGGGGGCAGGCACATCTGGGGAACGGGGCAGGGGGAGAGAGAGGAACTGAGTACAGCAGCCAGGAGAAGCAGGGGGGAGGAGGGTGGGGAAGGGGGTAGGGTAGGGGTAGGGAGTGGGGGGAGGGGCACGGAGACAGGGGGTAGCCAAAATGTGTGGATTATATTGGAAAGAGCATCTGGGGGAAGGGCAGCCAAGCCACTGGGCTGGAAAGTTCAGGATAGAGAGTGAGGTATGCCAGTCATACTTTGTAATAGATAGAGAGTGGGGTATGCCAGTCACACCCTGTACTAGGTAGGGATGCTGGGAGGACCTAAAGGTCAGATCTGCTTTGATAGGTTAAATAGGCACCCCAGCCACTTGTCCCAGGTTTGACAACAAAGAGATCTGGGGCTAGAATATGATTTGTGAATTGTATTGTGGTCCTAGTGCACCAGAGAAAAATGATTCATCTTTCATTCAAGCTATTTCATGTACCCCACAAGTTGAGGACTCTTATGTCAAATTCTAAACTGCAATATACAAAGAACTCAAGGAATTAGACTCCAGAGAACCAAATAACCCTATTAAAAGTGGGGAACAGAGCTAAACAGAGAATTCTCAACTGAGGAAACTGGAATGGCTGAGAAGCACCTAAAGAAATGTTTAATGTCCTTAGTCATCAGGGAAATGCAAATCAAAACAACCCTGAGATTCCACCTCACACCAGTCAGAAGGGCTAAGATAAAAAACTCAGGTGACAGCAGATACTAGCAAGGATATGGAGAAAGAGGAACATTCCTCCATTGCTGGTGGAACAACCACTATGGAAATCAGTCTGGCGGTTCCTCAGAAAACTGGGCATGACACTTCCGGAGGACCCTGCTATACCACTCCTGGGTATATACCCAGAGGATTCCCCGGCATGCAATAAGGACACATGCTCCACTATGTTCATAGCAGCCTTATTTATAATAGCCAGAAGCTGGAAAGAACCCAGATGTCCCTCAATGGAGGAATGGATACAGAAAATGTGGTGTATTTACACAATGGAATACTACTCAGCAATTAAAAACAATGAATTCATGAAAATTTTAGGCAAATGGTTTGAACTGGAAAATATCATCCTAAGTGAGGTAACCCAATCACAAAAGAATACACATGGAATTCAGTCACTGATAAGTGGATATTAATTAGCCCAGAAGCTCTGAATACTCAAGACACAATTAACATATCAAATGATTCCCAAGAAGAAGGAAGGAGGGTCCCTGGTTCTGAAAAGACTTGATCCAGCATTGTAGGAGATTACCAGGACAGAGAAATGGGAGGGGGTGATTGGGGAATGGGCAGAGAGAAGAGGGCTTATGGGACTTATGGGGAGGGGGGACCGGGAAAGGAGAAAGCATTTGGAATGTAAACAAAGAATATAGAAAATAAAAAGGGGGGAGGGGTAGGCAAGCCAACCCTGAGAACAGAGAAGGGAGAGCTGGCCCCACCACTCCTCTACTGTGAGGTGGTGTGGGTGAGGGGGTGAGGCCCTCCCACCTTCTGCCCTTCACTACCTGCTGTAGTTAAAAGAACTGGCCCTGGAGTCCTGGGAACTGGCGAGCTGGCCCTGACCCTTCCTGGCTGGTGCACTCTGGAAAGCAGGCCCTGCACCTCTCCTGGGCAACACACCCATCTCGGACAGACAAGGAATGGTTTATTGAGCATTCACCCAGGACTGATTGACCAGGGCCAAAAACCAGACTAGGGAGCTGACTTCAACCCTGAACCAGCATTTAAACTCGAAATCCACAAACATTTGTGCCAAGTTATTCCACCAATCAGGATTTAGGGATAGGGAACTTCCTTAAGAAGTTCCTGTCTTTGCGGTACACTTACCCTGTTCCCCTTGGTTGGGGCATTCCACAGCGGTAGGTGACTTGCCCTGTCTAACATTTATGTCCCATCTTGCCAACCAGGATGTCAGTTACCCACGTACATGTCTCCTTCTGCTGAGTAGTAGGACATCAGTTCCCAGGGAGGTCTTGGGAATTTAACACTTTATTTGACTCCTACTCAAAATAGAAGTCTTATTCCAAATGGTTTCTTATATTGGTCCAGGTGTCTCTCTTACATTGGGGTCCATCCCAGGGGCAGATTATAAAGGCAAAAACCATAAACACTCAAGCATAGTTTCAGAAAGTCCTGCTGGGCAGGTGGTTTGGGTCCAAGCTTATTGTAGCTAACTATACAAAGTAGTTCTAACGGATCTGTATTGTGATTGGTTTCTAAGAACACCAATGCATAGAGCATAACATGACACGCAATCAACTTGCGTGAGGAAGTTTCCTAGTAACAGTAATATCAGCATGAAATGAATGGCTAGATAGGCAGCAGTTACCCAGGCCTTAACACTCAGATACCACCCAGATCCAAAACTCTCAATTGCCCCCCACCACCCACCTCTGGCCCAAACCTTTATCATCTGTGAATCGTTAAGACATGTGAAAGGTCCAATTCTACTCTTCCAAAGCTGCAGGATCTCTATGACACAGGGCACCAACAAGATAACTGAGAGGAGACTTGATGAGAATCCAGTATTGATGGTGTCACTGAAGCCAGAGGCCTGAGCCAGAGAAATGACTCATTGCAAGGAACATTTGGGACTGAAGATGTGTGGACAGAGGAAGCTACTGTGGGACACACTGTGACACACACAGCTTCCACTAAAAGATGTTTCCTATGCTTTGTTTTGCTGTTTTGGTGGTGCACATCCTTAATCCCAGCATTCAGGAGGCAGAGGCAGGCAGATCTCTAAGTTCAAGGCCAGCCTGTTCTACAGAGAGAGTTCCAGGATAACCAGGGCTACTTGGAAAAACCCTGTCTTGCAAAACTAAAAAGAAAGAAAGAAAAAAAGAGGCAATGCTCCAAAATCCAAAACTTTCTGGGTGTTGAAATGATTCACAAGTGAATTTCACATCATAAAATTTCACACTTGCTTTATACTTAAAGTTGTTGGCCATGGTATGTAAATTAGCTTTGGGTTGTGTACTAGGTACAAGGGAAAGGCTAATGGGTTGCATGCTTAACCTTGGGCTCCTCCATCCACACGTCTCATTGTGGCTCTGCACCTATTTCACAGTCTGCAGAAAGGTGGAATTGTCAGTGCTCTGTCTCCAAGTGCTTCAGGGGAGGGTCCTCATTCTCCACGTGCGATTTTGTATTGATACACACACACACACAAAAAAAACCGCTATGCTTGAGAAGCTGTCCTATGTGTGTCACCTGTGCACACAGCCAAGGTGAAACCAGGGCTCAGAAAACTGATGAGGATGCAGCCAACTCGAGCTTGCCTGGCTAGTCCTCTAGTCCTGGAGGAGCAGGACTGTGCCCAAAGGCAACCAATAGGCCTGGCCGTCCTCAGGTTTCAACAAAATAAAGAACTGTCTTAAATACGAGCACCGGCTAAAATTAAACCTTGCTAAGACTACTGTACTCTTCCCCTACAAATGGATCTAGGGGTACTCTAGGGACATTTGGAAGACATTTTCCCCTGCATAAAACCAACCTAGTAGAATTAGATATTAATTGAGCATGAACTTGTCAGAGCTCTGAATGACACTGAAATGATTGTCTTGAACCCTGATACTCTTTCAATGTGCCTGTCTCAGAGTTCTGAATTTACTCAGATAGCTGGGGCTGTTTACAAAGCTGTGACACTCCCCAAATGTCTATGCATCCTTCCCAGTAGGACCCTCTCTTTGGAAATCAGTGCCTCTTACTCATTCCATTGTCCCCATAAGTCTTCTGGGAAATAATTTTCTGGAAGCTTGAGTCTATATCTCTTCTCCCCACAGGATGCTAGAACCAACTCATTAGAAAGCTCTAGTTCCCACCCGTCTATCACGTGACCCCATTAATGCCACCCTTCCTGACTGCCAAGGATTGTCTGAGTGTCCCATACCACATTCCAGCACTGATGTTGGTCATATACACTTAGTGCCTTCAAAATATCTCAAAAACTGTGGTCTCCAATATACAAAATGCCTTTGCTCTTGGCTCCCAACAGGTCACAGACTATCAGATGAATATCCTGAGTAGGTGATGTCACGCAGCAGGGAGCCTGTGTAGGACCTGTACTGGCTGGTTCTGTGTGTCCACGTGACACAGGCTGGAGTTCTCACGGAGAAAGGAGGGGAAGTGCCTCCATGAGATCCAGCTGTGGGGCATTTTCACAATTAGTGATCAAGTGGTGAGGGCCCCTTGTGGGTGGTTCCATCTCTGGGCTGGTAGTCTCGGGTTCTGTAAGAAAACAAACTGAGCAAGCCAGGGAAAGCAAGCCAATAAGTAACATCCCTCCATGGCCTCTGTATCAGCTCCTGCTTCCTGACCTGCTTCATTTCCAGTCCTGACTTCCTTTGGTGATCAGCAGCAATGTGGAAGGTATATACCGAATAAACCCTTTCCTCCCCAACTTGCTTCTTGGTCATGATGTTGGTGCAGTAATAGAAACCTTGACTAAGATAGTACCAATGTTCAGTTTCCCAGTTTTAGTATCTACCTGATATAGTACTGTGCCTTCTCAAAAAAGAAAAGGTTTCTGTGCACCCAAAATCAGACCAATCACAGATTGCAATCACAGACTTCTGTGGTTGATGGGAGCTCCCAAGGCTTGGGGCATGTGGGAACTCAAACAAGTAAGTCATGATTTTATCTGTGTATTTATGGTCACTGTAAGTAGCAAGAGACACTTTCCGTATTTCCTTCTTCTGACTCAGAAGCAATGGCAACTTCCCACCTTTGACTATACACTTCTCGAGATTTTTAATTGTCTTTCCCTAAAGGGAGCCTTTGTAGTGGACCCAGTGGACTGTGTCTCTCATACCCTGGAGCATACTCCAGTCGGATATGAAGACGTCCCCATCTTTAAATCCTGTGTTACAAGTGGTATATCTGGGACAACTAGTAAATAAAAAAAAATCTACTAGGCAGGCCAACAGGTAGGTCTCTGGAAGATTGAACAGTGTGTTCAGAATGTAAAACTGTTCTGTGTCATCTCCTAGGATAAATTTATTTGCAGATCACTCTCTAGTTTCTCATCTTCTTATGAAGTTAAATCCATGTACACAAAACAAGGGGTTTCCATAGGCATCAACTTTCGAAAGATTTCCATAGAATGTGTCAAAGACAAGCCCTCTGGAAAAGCATGCGCAATCATCTGCAGAGCTGGCCAGCTCCTAAGGAGCGCCAATGGAAACCAATCTCTCCGCAGTAAACTCCAAGCTGAGAGATTCATATTCCAGAGGCTAGTACACAGCAAGTGTATAATCTATGTCGACGTCTGTACACTTTAGTTTTTCCATGGTAAACTTCGGTATCACAGACCTGGTGATAGGCTTCTTCACATTATCAGGTACATCCACTGCATTCCATAAGTGGTTATCAAGGAGGATGTCATTTCTTTGTATGATGAATTCGGCTCTGCCCACTGCACAGCAGAAGTCCTAGAGCACGGCCACCATTTTTGTTTGTTTGTTTGTTTGTTTTTGAGACAGGGATTCTCTATATAGCCCTCGCTATATGGACCAGGCTGTCCAGGAACTCACAGAGATCTATTTGCCTGTCTCCCAAGTGCTGGTATTGAAGACATTCACTACCACCCCCGGCTTCAATAAAATTTTAAATAAGAGCCCTCCACTAGAATCATGTTAATTCAACATCTTGTGACTCAGGACTCACTCCAACTGAGAAAGATCAGAAGGACTCCCCTCTTCTGGTGGCCCGAAGTGAAGGACTATTCAAGCGTTGTTAACTGCTGTCAAGGACTGTTCAATACTGCTAGAAATACCGATACTAAGTTACATTTTCCTTATTGATTTCTGTGAATGGTTGGAATAGTCAAGTGCTTGCTGATTGATAGGCCTTTCCCTGGACCCGGCAGCCCGGTGCAGGGCCTGTCAGTCAAGCAGTGCCGTTACTATCAATTGGCTGGCATGCTCCCATGATGCTTTGATTCTTTTACAAGCACTCTGAGAACATCCCAGCAGCCTCAGAAGTCCTGTTCCAGCCAGGACTAAACCACTCCAGACAGCCTGGCAGCCTTGGGAAAGTAAAACAATTCAGAAGTCAAGCTTCAGTGAACTTCGAATGACCTCACTCCTCCCGCAACTCAAGTCTGAGGAGAGCACCGCCCCATTGGCCAGAGGAAAGCCTGTGATTGGTGTGAGCACAGTCTTTCATTTGCATGAATTACTGTGTTGTGATTGGTGCACACACAGTTTCTTCTTTGCATAAAGGGCTGTGCTGTGACTGATATAAAGCCGGTTGCCACACCTGTTCCTGTCCATGTAACTAAACTACTTGCTTTCAGAACACATTTATGTAATACTTTTCCTAAACTTTTGAGAATTTTGTATGTGCAGACAATGGATTTTATTTACACCCCGCGAATCCCCTAACCTCTCCCAGATCCACTCCTTCTCAAACTGTGTTACTGGGTTACTAGCTACTGTTAGGAGATGGGGACCCAGACACCCAATACTTTCAAGCTGTGTACTTGACTGGCACTGATTGCTGCTAAAGCAAGTCAGAGAACCACAGTAGTTACCAAATGCCAGGTCACTGGTAATTAAAGCCACAAACAGTAAGCCTCCAACTTGAGACGTTTGAGTGATGCTTCTGGTCTGGAGAGCCTCTACTTCTCAAGCCTTGGGGTTTAAGCCCCTGAGTCTGTCACCCAATACCAATGCTAAAAGATTTTCTCTCTCTACTGATAAGTTCTCTGAGTAGAGCAGTTGTTGAGACAGGCAGAGACTGAACCACTTTAACCCAGAATCAGATCTAATAGGCATCTGGGTCTCCTTCTTAGCAATCAGCCTCAGTTGTTCAACTAGATCCAAACTAGACACAAGGACTTCAATACAAACCTGGATGAGTCCAGGCCACCAGGACAACTAACCACACTGACTCCATGATGGCAGATTACTAGTCAGTCGTCAGTGAGGACTGCCAACAGATTTTAAGCAAAAGAGGAAATGTAAACATTAAGAAAAGCCTGGGCCAGTGCAATGGCTTGGTGGGTAAAGGTGCTAAATAACCATGATCTGTATTTGATCTCAGAGCCCACATGGTGGAAGGAAAGAATTTACTACTCTCACAGTTTGTCTTCTGCTTCCGACCTCTGCGTACCCTGGCACACATGAGCTACTCCACACACTAAATAGACGGATGACCGGGTGGGTGGCTGATAAATGTTAAAAAACATTTAATGTACTGGAAAGATCATGCTTAGTGGCTAAAAGTGCTGGGTGCTCTTGTAGAGAAGCCGTGTTAGACTCTGAGCACGCCCACAGCAGCGGGAAAATGACCTCTGAGGACACCAGGCATGCACATGTGCAAGACATACATGCAGGTAAAAGAGTCACTTTCACAAAATAAAAATAAAATACAGGAAACTAAAGCAGGACTTCAAAAAAAAAATCTTAAAGCCAGGAGCTGGTAGTACACTCCTTTAATCCTGTAATTTAGGAGGCAGAGGCAGGCAGATGTCTGAGTTTTAGGAAAACCTGGTCTACAGACTTCCAGGGCAGCCAGGACTACAGGAAGAAACCCTGTCTCCACGAACAAATAAACAAAAAACACTTTTAACAAAGAAAAGTTTAACATCCAAGAAGGATTTCAAATTACCAGATTAGGACTAGGCTCAGAAAGCACCCTAGGTAATGTCTGCTGACTTGGGGGCCAGGGATGGGGGTGGGGAGCTGTGTATTCCGCGTTCCTGGGAGAAGGGGGGAGAGGAGGACACAAGCCTGCCAAGATAAACAGTCCTAGAGAGCCTTGAGCTTCAGTTTGCTCCAATGGACCAATCAGCTGCTGTTTGCAATCTGTCGGGACTAAGGAGTTCCCACACCCTCCAGTTCCCTATTGTCATAAACAGTCTGCAGTGGGAACCTGGGTGGGACCTCCCTCTTATAAGGAGGAGAAACAAAACAACTCCTTTTGTTTCTTTGGCCACATACTTTTTTTTTGTACAGAAGGCTGCCTCTCCATTTTATCAATTTATTCATTTATTCATTCGTTCGTTTGTTTGTTTTTGAGATTGGGTCTCACCAAGTAGCCCTGACTCATCTGGAACTTTCTGCGTAGATCAGGAAGGCTGCAAACTCACCAAGGTCTACCTACCTTCCACTATTTGCCAAAGTTCTGGGATTAAAGGCACGGACTGCCATGTCGGGCTTCTTCAAACACAGCCTCCCTCACAGACTGAACTCGGTTTTCATTGACTTTGTTGTTGTTACAAGAACATAGGAAAGTCCTCTTTGGGAACTTTCTGGAAGAAACCCCTAACTCAGATGCCTTTCAGAGAACCCAGGAATCTCTATAGAGCTTTCTTTGGAAATGAGCCTGTTCCAGAGTCGGTGGGAAGCCCACAGTTCTTCCTCCTCACACGGTGAGGTTAGCCCAGCTCCGTGTGAAAGCTACGGACGCCTGTCTCAGGGGCAGTCGTGCTCTAGCATACGCAGCTCACACTATAAGATTTAAAACTCTTGATGATATTATAACATTTGTGGGAAAATAATGGAAGTCTTTACTAAAATTCTCTTAAACAACAGATGAAGCTCCCCATCCCAGGGCTCGGAGGAAAAGACAAAGAGGTCACGGCATGACATCCAACTCTGTTGCTCAGGTCACACCCTACCACGTCGGGCCAGGGTCAGACTGAGCCTGAGACCTGGACTCCGAGCACAAGCTCCTCCATGCTGGCCCGGTGTGCTCCCAAGCAGTCAGGACCTTACTACAGCATCTGAGGCCCCCGCCTGCCCCCCACCCCACTCCCCTTGGCAACACGCCATTGCTTTGGTAACACTCGGCCTTGTGAGTCCTCCCTCCCCCTCTCTTCTCTCTGAATGTTTCCTAAATCAAGACATAATCCTGTAGTTTGACAGCAGCATGTTGTCTGCTGTGTGTGAGTTCTGGGGTTGAGATTCTGCTCTCAGCTGCTGACAAGCAAGGCAATGAAGTTGTGCATCAGCCTACACATTGGTAAGTGGGGGAAATTCTGGCACACTCCTCAGATGACATCTGTGACTGCTAGTTGACAGGTGCCTAGACATCAATTAACACCACTCTTGGCACTTACTAATGCTCTACTGTTATTTCTGAAATGAATTCTATTTTTATCCAGTAAACTTGAAGGTGACCTGCATAAGATGAAGTACAGCCTCTGATAAGCTTGTGTCAGGGTAAGGCTTTGGGGGTAAAACGAGAGATTTCTATCCCATCATCACGTACGTGGGCACATGACTGGACCTGCCTAGTGATGGCTCTGTGGCATCCTGACTCACTCTGAAGTACAGTTTGAAGGACCCAGATGCATTTTCACTGTAGATTCTGGGCTGCAATCCTGCTGAGGACAAGCACTTCTTTCCTTGAACCCTCCATCCCTAACCGGTGTCTCATCCAGGAAGGTTTGGTCTTGAGTTGTGCTCATTTCTCAGATTTTTCATTGTCCAGTTCCCTCCCCAGCTAGAAAGCATTATGTCCTGAATCTGTCATCAGGGCCATTGACTCGAGGAAGCATAGCTTTTAGTGTCTGCTACAGGACAAAGGACCACATTAAGACAAAGCAAACGGCAGCAGAAGTGTTTGAACTCGAAGACAACACTTTTGACTCTCCATAGTGTCAGAATTCAGAAAATGACTCTTTTCCACAATTTTTACTGAGTGTTAATTGGTTTAACATTCAAAGAAATATAACTCACTCTTTAATGTGTGTGTGGCATATACACATGAACTGTCTGCGTGTAGAGTCTGGAGGTTGACATTAGATCCGTTCTGTGACAGTTTTCCACCTTCCCTATGACGTGAGGCTCCTCAGTGACCCTGAAGCTCACTGATAAGCGGGGCTGACCAGAAGAGCCCAGGGTGCTGCTTCTACCTTGCAGTGTTGGGGTTGCAATGCTGCAGCCAGGCCTGTCACAGGTGTCCTGGGGCTCTCTGAACTAACACCCTTGTGCTTACACAGAGAACACTTTCTCACCCGTGCCATCTGCCTGCTACAGATAACTTTCAAAATGAATTCTACGATTGATGGATGAACTAATACCCACCTCTACCCATGAGCCACCGGGAATGTCAGCCCTGGTCTTATCTTTGTGGTAAGAGGAGCCTTCTTCACTGTCCTTCATCTAATAAACGTGCTGTTCTGAGAAATGCTTCGTGTCAACAAGCCGTGGGCCGTGGAAGTACTCACGGCCTCGCGGATGTAGCTGCGCCTCTTCCTCAGGGAGTCTGTATTGTAGCAGGGACAGCAAAGCAGGGTGTCTGAAAGGGATATGGTGAAGACTTTTTGGTCACGGAGTAGAAACCCAAGCAGAGCCTGGCATGGTGATGCTCGCCCGTAATCCCAGCACTTTGTGATGCTGAAGTGGGAAGACGCTGAGTTCAAGTTCAGACTGGGCTACACGATGACACCTGCCTCAAAAGGTGAAAATGAAGTCACCTGGTTTTCAGTAAATCTGTGACCTCTGGTAATAGGAAACGGAATCTCTGACAACAGAAAGGAAATGTGATCATGAGTAAAATAAATGTATCTGTATCAGAAATTTCTTATACCCTGGTCTTTTATGCCTAAGGCAAAACACGGAATGGCAACTTCAACAAACCGCCTTCATCATAAGATTGTATATTTTGTTGAAGGCTAGACAGAACTGGATGATGTAATAAGGCTCCAGTGTGAGGCTGTCTATTTATCTAGGTAGGAGTCAGGCTGTGTTCACTACTAAATTCTGTAGCGTAAACAAAAGTGTCCCCTGTCACTCTTGTCTTTATTTTCTCTGTTGTTTGTGAGACTTCTAAAATAAAACCTGAGGCACACACTTAAATCAGAAGCCACTCCCTGTCCCTCAGCATCGATCTGTGTACTTGGCTCCAACTGATTTCGCAGGTGTGAATGTCTGAGGCCGAGTATCAGGAATAAAGGTTCCTCAGCACTACTTTGTCTAAGAGTCTGTTTCTTGGACATGACACTTCTGGAGAACCCTGCTATACCTCTCTTGGGCATATACCCAAAGGATTCCCTGGCATGCAATAAAGACACATGCTCCATTATGTTCATAGCAGCCTTATTTATAATAGCCAGAAGCTGGAAAGAACCCAGATGCCCCTCAAAGGAGGAATGGGTACAGAAAATGTGGTATATTTACACAGTGGAATACTACTGAGCAATTAGAAACAATGAATTCACAAAATTTTTAGGCAAATGGTTTGATCTGGAAAATATCATCCTAAGTGAGGTAACCCAATCACAAAAGAATACACATGGAATGCAATCTCTGATAAGTGGATATTAATTAGCCCAGAATCCCTGAATACCCAAGGCACAAATCGCATAACAAATGACTCCCATGAAGAAGTATGGAGAAGGTCCTGATCCTGGAAAGGATTGATGTAGCATTGGAGGGGAATATAAGGACAGAGAAGAAAAGGAGGGAGGTAATAGGAAAATGGATGGAGAGAAGAAGGTTTATGGGACATATGGGGAGGGGGGATCCGGGAAAGGGGAAATCATTTGGAATGTAAACAAAGAATATAGAAAATAAAAATATTAATAAAAAAAGAGTCTGTTTCTGTTTTCTAAGGTGGGACAGAGGATCTGTGATCTCAAACACAATGAGATCTGGATGCCATTACTAATAGGTAATATGGTGTTTCTGAGTTCTGTTTTAGAGTCTGTTTATATGTGGATGTATTTTGAACCCCTCAAGACAAAGTTAGACGACCTTCAGAGGTTTTTGTTTTCTTTCTTTTTAACCAAACTCGGGGAATTTGGGTGGTGATACAGAAAAGCTCGGGCAGTGCAGCTGAGCGATGGTCTCTCACTTCTGTCTGTGCATCAGGTAATCCAGTGTTCACACTGGTCTCCATTGTGAGCTAAGTCAGAACTATTATCACAAACAGCTAGGTATGGGGACTGGTGGAGCTGAGAGACTGAGATGCACAGAAGTCCTTTGGGAGGGGCTGAGGGTTTATGAAGGAAGGAAACAAAAGCAGTGTCCTAATGTTCTGAAGAAACATCAAAAATGCTGTCACCCCACTTAGTCTTGTAAGGAATCATTGTGAGCCTACAGGAATAAAAACTGAAACATGCTGGGGCTGAGAAGGTGGCTTGATGGGCAAAATACCCACTGCACAAACAGGAGCTGCGGAGTTAAGATCCTTGCCATCTGCACAAAAAGCCAGGTGTGGCAGCATGGGACTGTGGCAGCATGGGACTGTAATCCCGGAACTGGGAAGCAGAGACCCAGGGAGCTGACCAGTGTTGAACTGGTCAGCCATTCTAGCCAATGGCAGCTCTGAGTCCAATTAGAGACTCTACCCGCATAGGAAGGGAGAGAGCAACAGGAGAAGGGATCTGGCAGTGACCTCTGGCCTCCATATGCCCCACCACACACACACACACACACACACACACATACACACACATACACACATACAGACACACACACACATACAGACACACACATACAGACACACACATACACACACACATACAGACACACACACACATAGAAACACACACACACACATACAGACACACACACATACAGATACACACACACACATACAGATACACACACACAGATACACACACACACACACACACACACGCACACACATACAGATACACACACATACAGACACGCACACAGACATACAGACACACACACACATACACACACACACACACACACACACACACACACGGGCATATACTTAATAAATAAACAAACACACAAACTAACTAACTTAATTAAATAAAGGTTTAAAAAATGGAGCCTGTTATTGTTCTGGCATTTGTTCACATTGGGGTCATCAGACGAACGTGACACTGCTAATAAAGCCAGCAAGGAAAGACTAGAGGTGGACAGTGTCCTTTTTAGCAGCGTCCAGGAAAGGTATGCAATGAAACAAAGACCAAAACAAAATATTAGAAAAATGAAAGAACCAGACTTTTTTTAAAAGCTGTGTCACTTCTAAAAGATGTTGAGAAAAAAGAAATCTTACATTTTAGCAGAATAACTTTCAACCCACATTTTCTTTCTTTGCATATAAAGAATAAAAATGCTGGGGCAAGGAAGATGGCTGGGAAGTATAGGCCACTGGCTGCTTTTCCATAGGACTTGGGTTCAGTCCCAGCATTCATATGGCAGCTCACATCATATGTAACTCCAGTCTCAGGGTACCTAAACACTGTCTCCTGGCCTGTACTGTTCCTGGGCTCACGTGGTACATAGACATAAATGCACAGACAAAACACTCATACATATAACATTTTAAAAATGTAAGATTAGAAATTCTGATCCCAGTGAGTAGATTGCAACATCTTCCCTCATTCTGCGTGTTTTCTGGTCATGAAGGAAAGGAGACTTCAGATATCCCGGAAATAGCTCTACTGAAGCTTTGTCCCTTCTAAGTCCTCCAGAAGGAGATGACCATAAACTCAGAATTTAAAATTCTAGCCACAGCCCTGAAGGCATGCATGGTGCTCAGGAAAGGGTGCAGCATTTAACAGGACACTCTACAAGGACAGCGAGAGGTCCTTGCAGAGGGTATTGATCCCAGAAATCACCCAGTATTCTACTGTGACCATTTATCAGGCCCACTTGGAACCTTCAGAGAAATGTCTTGACAATGATAGTTGTTCCGTGGTCCTCACTGTTACTTTAAAGCCTGAGGGGCAATGCTCGTAGGATGAAAACATTGGAGTGAATCAGACCATGAGTAAGGGCGTTAGGAAACAGTCTGAGGAAACGCTGTGGAGAGCCAGGTATTATACACAGTCAAGTCTGAAAGCACAGTAAGTCAGCATCTATCTACGGATATCCCACCACACCCAGCCCATCAGTTTACAGATCCTAAGAGCAGATCAGGAGTACAGCGCATTTCTAGGCTTCCTAGTGGCCCTTTCTGTTTGCACATTTCCACTCCTTTCAAGTCAGTGTCTCAGAAACTAATTGTAAACATTCATCAGGAGAAGGTAGCCACCATCTGGAGCCGCGGACCCCGGAAGAGTTTAGAATGTACCAGGGAAGACAAGAAATAAGAGAAAAGCAATATGGAATTTATAACCCACTGATGTCTCCAGGTGGTTAGCAAATGTGTTGTTCTGACTCCAGAGGAATTATAGATCAAAGTGAAGTGAACTGCTGTGCGCTCCAATTTCTTGAACAAGATGTGACTTGAAGCTCTTAAGAGGGAGGACAATTTAGCAAAGGCCGGGAGGAGCGAGCAGCTCCGATTCCAGGTTACAGGGTGAGCGGAGGATTAGAAACGGTCAGGCTCTGACCTCCCTCTTCTTCCTTCCCCTCATCCCAAATTCAGAACTGTCAATATGACAGAAAAGAATGGAAATAGCTAGAAAACATTTTGGGGTGAGAGCAAGTGTTTTTCTCAATGAACAAGTAGGGGGAAAGCTCCCCTTTCTCCACTTCATACTGCGGTGTCCTTGTAAGGCTGGGCTCTTCGGAACGAGCAATGCCGTCTTGTCCTGAGAAGATGTGGAAAACGCTAACTCTAAACTCTGTACGGGAGCAGATATTGCATCCCGTACATGCCAAGCGCTGGGGCTGTGTGGCCTCCCACTGAGAGCAGCAGAAATCATAATTCAAAATGGTGTTGACAATAAACAACACACACTATTCCCTGTAATGAGAAATGTAGGGGCTGGGGGGGGGGGGATGGCTCAGTAGATTGTCAACCAACTATGAGTTTGGATCTCTCGCACCCACAGAAAAGCCCTGAGTGGGACAGCACTGCAATCCCAGGGCTCTGGATAAGACAGAGAACCTCTGGGGCAAGCTGGCTAGCTAAACTAGCCAAAGTCAAGGCTCAGTGTAAAAAATACATTAATTAATTAAAAAAATTGCTTCAGTAAATAAAGTGGAGATCGATCAAGGCAGCCTTGGGTTTCAACAGATATCAGCACACTTGTGTGCTCACATATATGTAATACATATACACTGACATGGACAAGCCAAAAATGGAGGGGGGATAAAATGTCGAGGTAGGAAATATTCTCTTTAGTGCAGCATCTGACTTGACAACACCATCAAAAGTGAGCTGCCTCCAGCCTTCCTCTAGCAGTGCTGTCTCCTGTCCTCTGACTCAGGGTTGCAAGAGGGCTGCAGCAGTTCCTGATGTCATGAAAAGGGACCGTGTAAAAAATATTCCTTCTCCTGCTGCATGTCTCCCATTGAGAGGCAAGCTGAAAAAGAAGGAGACTGGGAGACTGGGAGACTCCAGTCTATGAAAGGGGGCAGGAAAGGGAGAAGATACTCAAGGCAAGAAGATACTCAAGCTGTTATTATCTGGCTACAAATTTTTAGATACCTTTTCAAGAAATGGAGCCACTCTCCACTGGGTGGCGTGCAAGCAAAGACAGGCTTCTGAAGTGAGGGATTGTCAAGGCTCCTGCCATTTTGGAAGTAGATCTTCCATCTGTGCTAGAAGCCTGCAGACCCCAGCAACAGCCTGCCTGCAGGTGAAGGAAGGAGCTTACAGGGGCGACTCAATGAGCCACTCCGGAAATCCTGGCATTCCTACTCACACAGCCTGGAGACAGTAAAGGCCCTAGTGTTTCAGACCCGTGTTTATGGTAATAGATAAGAAACAGGTCTGGGAACTAATCGTGACTGTTGTGTTACTGCAGAGGAGCTAAGTATTCATTTTGTGTATATGGGCATCAGACAAATACCTTAACATTGTCTGACTGAAGTAAGAGAGAATGTTTAGAGCTCACTGGATGATGTGGAAAGAATTTGAATTTAGACCTCACTGGAGTGCCAGATGTGGTGTTTCCTGCTCGAAATCCCAGCACTTAGGAAGCAGAGGCAGGAACTCAAGGCCACCCTGAAGTACAGAGGGAGTTCAAAGCCAGCCTGGGTTATATAAGGAGACCCTGTCTCAAAAGAAGGAGGGAAGGAAGGAAAAAGAATGAAGGAAGGAACTCAGTGGAATTCTAGTCTTGTCTTTCACTGGACTTTCCTGTCTTGATGCTGTGGTCGTTTCTGTACATGAAGGACTTAGGTAAGTGTTATCTAGTCATCTTCCAGCTCTGAGTTGATAAATGTGTGTGTCAACTGAGATGCTTCACATAAAACTTTGAGTGTGACACTGGCCAATAAGTCCTCATTACATGCAAGTTACCTTTTTATCAGTATTACAGTAGCACAGTTTGTAAATTAAAGGCAACAGGTTGCTTGCTATAAATGGATGTTTTGAGGAGGAAAGTTATGAAGTTGTGCTAAGCGAAGCTGGCACAGTCCTCTGTTTTATTTACATAGGCTTGCTTTGTTAATACCCATGAGGTATTAGGTCAGTGTCTTGTGTCTCCATGTCTGTTCCTTAATGACTGAGTTCATTGTGCATCACCTGCACACTTTGGTTCTGCAACTTTAGGGTCCCCCCTACCCAGCTCTCTCTGACTTGAGCTGAGGCTAGAGTCATGGGTCTTTGACTGCAGCCTCCCTCCTACAGAGCTGGAGTGTTTAAGCTTTCTTTGATCTAGATTTGTTTTCTTGGGTAAGTTTCCAGAGTTAATACCTGATGTCTGTGTCTGCTCTGGCCCTATTTGTCAACTTAGGTAGGACCCAAAGGTGACAACATGGTGAGACTATTTCAAGGAAATCCAGATATGGTCATTTTGTGAGGAATTATGTTTCTATAACATTTAAGATATTTTCAATACTAAGCCTCGACACCACAATTGCCTTTAAATTTAATATCTGGCTGATTCAACAGAAAACAACTTGCACAGTGAGATACAAGTCACAGACTTGCTAAAGGTTCCTAAGCAACACTGATGACTCAAAACACCACCACCAGCAACAACAACAACAAAGTAAAACATGGGCAAAGAAAGGGCTTGGCCAGACTCTCTGCTGAAGATGATGTAGAAAGTAGAAAGAGCCAATCGACGTAAGGGAAAATGCTCCACATTGCTAATCATCAGGAAATGCAGTTTAGGATACCATGACGTATTAACATCAACCCATCACGATGACTTTTATACTGAGGGAAAGCAAGAGTGAGTGCATGTCCAGACTTGGTGAAGACAGACATAAGACCTTTCAGTGCATGGACTGCTGTGGAAAACACTACAGTGATTTTTCATGAAAAGGAAATCAACATGCTATTCTACAATTCCACCGTAGAGAACATATCCACACAGTCCATCGCAACAGCTCAAAGAGATGCCTGTTAAGGAGACACTCAATAACATTAGTCACAGTTGATGGCAGGTGAGTCTCTGGCATAGCTTTCATGACTGTGCCTACACTGAAGCAGTAGTTCTCCAGGCCAACCTACCTGTCTACAGAAGGCTGTATGGACAATCAGGAAAGGGAAGGAAGGCCGTTTCCTGTCAGCAGAAAACTCAGAGGGACAAGGTTCACCAGGTGCAGGAGCAGGAAAGGTATTCTTAGCAGAAGGAAACCACAGAGCGAGTGTATAAGTGTGGTACTCTAGGTTGTGTTTAGCCAACAAAAGAGGACCAGCCTTGACCTTCCCAGGATGAATAATGTGAATGAATGCCTTGTGCTAGGAATCCAGTTTTGTTTTGTTTTGTTTGTTGTTTTGTTTTTGTTTGACAGAGTTTTGCTATGTCTTTCTGGCTGGCCTAGAAGTATTATGTAGCCCAGTTTGGCCTCAGACTCACAGATATTCTCCTGCCTATGCCCTTCCTAATGCTAGATTACAGACATAAGCCACCATACTGAGTCTCAGGTCTTGACAGTAAAGTCTGTTGACCTGAACTAGCTTCAAGAACATGAAAGACATGGAGGCATGGTTAAGAGGGTGTTTGTTCACTGGAACCATTGACAAATATATATGTATGTTTATTTATACATATATGCACATATTCTTAGATATTATCTATATCTATCTATATCTATATCTATATCTATATCTATATCTATATCTATATCTATATCTATATCTATATCTATATCTATATCTATATCTATATCATCTATCTCCTCAGAGAGGGAGAGAGAGGGAGACAGACAGAGAGAGAGAGAGAGAGAGAGAGAGAGAGAGAGAGAGAGAACCATCTTCAGAATAGAGCAACACAGTCTGCAGCTAAGTAGTCCAGTCTGGTAACAGGCCTACTCTGTGCATCATCACCCTATTCATTTTTTAAGACATTTTGCCATTTTTTGTAAGTAGGAATGTGTGCCATTTGAATGGCTGGTTATATTTTAGTTTCACACGATGCGGTCTGGCAGAGCCACAATATTAAGCTACAGAAGAACCACCACAAGAGCTGTGAGGCCTCAGAGGCACAGACAGTTTCTTCCTTGAAGAGCTGGAAGAAACATTTAGTCCACAGTCTCATCATTTGTGCTCAAAAAGACCACATGCCAGGCAGTTTGGGAGGGCGGCCAGGGAGAGGCCAACTGATTGATGGCTGCTCTCCCTCCTCATCAAGACCCTGCTCGGTTTCCGATCCTAGCTGGCTTCCTGCAGAAGCTGCATAGTATGGAGCCTCTGCCTCCAAGTATGGAATGGATGTACCCAGGAGAAGGAAGTCCGGGGTGGCCTGGGTTTCTGGGATGTTAGAACAGACCTCACAGACCTCTTCACTCTGTGTGTGAGCGTGTTGCACACCCATGTGGAATGTTCACCAATGCAGCTAGACAGCTGGCCAGCAAGGTCTGCCTACTCAGCTGTTTCTAACCTGACTCTCTCACCCCCCCCCAAGGATGAGGGTTACAGACATGTGCTGCATACCCTGTTTTTCCATAGGTTCTAGGTTCCAAACTTAGGCCCTCATGTGGATAGAGACTTCTTTGTATTTTTTGTTTGGCAAATATAACTATTATGATAATATAAATCATAATCATAATGTGTTACCAGTGACACATATGATTATCTTGCCTCTGAATCTGAAACAAAAAAGAAAGGAAGGAAGGAAGGAGGAAGGAAGGAAGGAAGGAAGGAAGGAAGGAAGGAAGGAAGGAAGGAAGGAAGGAAGGAAGAAGGAAGGAAGGAAGGAAGGAAGGAAGGAAGGAAGGAAGGAAGGAAGGAAGGAAGGAAGGAAGGAAGGAAGGAAGGAAGAAAAAACCTGTTAACCATGTGTCTGAGGAAGCTGGTCTTTACAGACCAACTGACCATCAGCACCTTTCTGAAGCCACTTTTAACTGGCGCATGCTTCAGCAAAAGTCACAGCAAGTCTCACAACCAAAGCACAGACAAACGAGAGTCAACACTTTCTTCCTGTTGCTGCTGTAATTTTATCCAAGTGACAGATGGCATCCGCGTTCACGATATGCAGGACATTGTAGTGATGACCTTGTGCTCAGCCAAAGGTTTTGGTGCCAACAAAGGTATCAACCCAATGGGAGATATGTATTCTGTTCTGAGTTTCCAGTACTTAAAAACCACACAAAATAAAACCTCCATCCTGCCTCTCTCTCCAAGTCTGTAATAGTCACAAAGAGCTGGGCACAAGCCAAGCCACAGGGGCTGTCATCTGTCCCGTTACAGTCAACAGGACCCAGCTATACTAAAGTGAAATAGACCTATGGGCAATCTATGGCGTGTAAAAGGGTCTCTATATGGCGTCAAAACTCATTTCTGCAATGGCCATTGGCAGGACAGCCAGCTACTCTTCAGGAGATCTGTTTCAAAGGGAGTACTAAATATCGCCATGGATGTTGAATTCCACGCGGCTTCTCCACTCCTCAACCAGCCTTCCTGGGTCTCTGTTTACACTTTTCATCACTGAGAATTCATGTGGATAGAGACTTCTTTGTATTTTTTGTTTGGAAAATATAACAATTATGAAGTATGCCTGAGGCTGGGGAAAGGGCTTGGGTGTCAAAGAATTTATTCTTCATAAAACAGAAGAAAATGGAATACCTACCTACCGAGCAGCTACTGTTAACAGCAAGGGCCAACGTAAGCCAATAGTAAATGATTTTGGTAAATTAATGGGAAAAGAAAGAAGAGATTTAAAAGGCTTGCTCCCACTATTAGGAGACATAGCTCAGTGGTAGGGCACTGGATGCACAAGGTCCTCAGTTCAGTCCCCATAGCAGAAGAAAACATATGCTAGCCCAGGAGTAGAGGTGGCTGCTACCATTCCTCTTGCAATGGCATTTCATCACAGCAACAGAAAAGGAACTAATACAGTGTATTGAACTTTTAATCATAAAATTCATTATGAAAAAATTTACTTAGACCACTCTACTTGATAGAACTCAGAAACAACCTGACTCCACTATCTGGGCACACCGAAAGGCAAATGGATTTATTTGTCAGGGAACTGAGGACCTCCTTTGCTTGAGGAATGTGTTACCCAGCATTGTGGTATTTGATAGTTACTGCTGGGGGTAAAATGGAATTTCAAAGGAATTCCCCCCAAAAAGCAGAGGCTCCTAGGTAGTACGTGGGTCACAGGAAGAAGCAGCACAGATTTCTGGATTGAGATTAATTCTCTGGCGCCCTTACCTTACCTTAAACTGAGCTGGCTTTGTCGAATGTCCAGCCATGGCTGACTTGGGAAAGCCTGCCGGCTAAGGCAGTGAGCAAGTGTCCCTGTGCCTTAGGCCTGCTTCTCTCCTTGGGGGGTTGGGCTGCCCAATATTTCACGGAGTTCTGAGGCTTTCTGAGAGAAAATGTTCTATGGCTTTTTGTTTATTTCAGTCTTAATTTCATTTGGGAAATTTCTGCTTACTTTTCTGAGATTTCTGTCAGCAGAAGTAGTGTATACAGACTACCATAAGTGCACGTGTTTTGTGTGTGTGTGTGTGTGTGTGTGTATGTTACACATCTGTGCCTGTGTGTCCATGTGTCTGTATGTCCATATGTGTGTGTATCCATGTGTCTGTGTGTATGTGTTGTGTGTATCTGTGTGTGTGTCTATTTGTGCGGTGTTTGCACCTCTGTGTATGTGTGTCCTTGTGTGTATATGTGTGTGTACTTCTGTGTGTGGTGTGTGCAGCTCTGGTATGTGTGTGTCTCTGTGTGCCTGTGTGTGTGTTTCTGTGTGTCTGTGTGTGTGCATGTGTGTGCATGTGTGTCTGCATGTGTTTCTGTGTGTATGTGTTTCTGTATGTGTGCATGTGTGTGTTTCTGTATGTGTCTATGTCCATGTGTGTGTCTGTGAATGTATGTGTGTGTATGTGTGTGTGTGTGTGTGTGTGCATGAGTGTCTTAGCATGTTGCAGAGGTTTTAGTGGTTTGAGTTCTCTCTCTTTCATGATGTGGAAATGTGTCCAAGGCCCAGGGTTGCACTGGAGCGACCCCTTTGTCTGTTCCCGGAAGGTAACACTTGAACTTCCTCCTAACAGCCATGTCATTCTCACACCCAGGCACACAGGATGAGAGAAGAGCCAACCTCCGGAAACACCATTACCTGTGGCGCAGTGTCCCAACGATGACAGGGATGCTCACCTTGGAAAGCCAGAGCTAGAAACAGAGCTGGTGGAGCCTTGGTTTTTGTAGTAGTCAGGGCTGAGGCTCTCAGCCCTGTGGGTGGAAGGTGCCTCCCCCAAGTGACAGCGCACTTGTTTCTGGTCACGCTGATGGGCAGCCTCTTTAATCTGCCACTTGCCTATTGTTTGCAAGTGCCAAGAGATCATCAATTCCATGTCCAGAGAAGCAGCAGCAGCACACTGGGGATGAGGGGCTCTCAGAACACATGGGTCAAGTTCTCCGGGAACATCAAGATGCTGGGGAGTTGCTGCAGAGTCTAGATACCACCCACAGAGGCCCTGCTGGAGTTCACGATTGGAGACCTTGTCTGTTTCTGCTATCATCACTAGGGTCAACGTCATCCTTGATAGAGAGAGGCCATCCTCCAACAACATGTCCCACACAGGATCCTCCCACCTGGGACTTTCTGACCCTCAGGATGTCAGTTCCTGTCCAGGGTCATGTCTCAGAGGAGCTCAGGAGTGCCTAGGTAACATTCTACTGTGATGGCCTCAAACTTAAAATACCAAAGTTCTGATTTGCTTCTCTCTCAGGGTAATGGCAAACTCACCCAGCATTTAAGTGATGGAGCAAGGTCACTAAGTGACCCCTTCCAGAAAAAAGGAAATCTGTCCACAGTAATGCTGACCTATAGGACAACAGGGTCTATTCGCACAACTCTTACTCAATAGAGAAGGCCTCTTAACTGACTGCCCCAGATAACCATGATCCACTTCAGCCAAGTTTCTGTCCCACATCCATTATATATGACCAACTTCTATCAAGAAAACAACTAACATCTCAAAATGAATTATGAATGGGACAGAAGTTTTGTTGCAGATACAATGTTTGTTAGAACAATCTTAGCATCTCAATTTTGTACATCTAATACAATGTTAAATACATCCATGCCTGGCTTTTAACCAATAAAAATGGCACTGTGTTTTAATTGTGTATAAAATATATAAATATATATGTATATATATATATGTATGTGATATTTGAGTATGTGTATACAAATGCCCATATCTAGACTATTGCTTACCCTTCTTTTTCAAACCTGCCTGAGAAATGACACTCATTATTCTTTTTTTGAGAGAACGTATTTCAGGAGTGAGGAAAGGATATTTGAATGAAGAGCCAATGTCATAATATACCTAGGTTCTGCAATGTCAAGGAAATGTGAATCACATTGTAATAGAAAACTTTATGGTCAGCTCCCAGCCAATGAGACTAGTGAGACCCAAAAGGTCTTACTATCGCCTCTAAGCTTGTCATTGTATTTAAAAGGTTAAAAATTAAAACATCCATTGAAACTAAACATTGTGTTACCTACCCTACCAGTTTCAAGTAAATCGTGGGAATTCAGTGTAATCCAAATACAGACCCAAGTCTATATGTCTCGAGACACTGAGTTCTCCCTGCCCTCCTCCACAAACAGAATAACATCAATGCAGATGATCCTGAGTCTCGTTGTTGCCTTAGACTTCTAACATAGCGAGTACAACTCCAGAGATCCCTTGCTTGATTGAGAACTGCTTGTCATCCTAACTGGGAAAGACTGGTGCTACAGATACAAGCTGACTTCTAGTTCCTGGTTGGAACTACTTGTGGGTTCTGATCAGCCCGTGTGCTCCTTCCCATAGTGCTCCTTCCCATGGTGCTCCCTCCCGTGGTGCTCCCTCCCATGGCGCCAGCTCCCAGAACCCAATGGCATTAACTCACATTTGACAATGGATAGAAAGTGGGAAGTAACTGAGCGGTAACCAAACTTGCATTGCCCCAGGTCTGTCACAGTGGGTTGGGACTCTACGATAGCCTGGTAGTTTGATATTGTTTTGTTTTTGTCTCTGTCCACATCTATCCCAAACTCCCATCTAAACACAGAAGTAAATATTCTTTGCAGGGTAGTATATACAATCCCACAGTGAGCCATGAGTACGAAAGCTAAGAGGAGTGTTAAGTGTGTTTGTACACAGATGAGAGTCCCAGCTGATGCTCATCTAAACTCTTTAGCACTACAAAGGGACAGAGATTCCTGCTCTTTAAAACTCCTGAAATCACAGGTTATTAAGTGGATGGCTTCTCAGAAGCCAAGATACTACAGAAAATCTTTCTACAAAGGAAATAGGTGAGCTGTGGCTGTCAGTAAGAGGTTCTCTTTGCAATAAGATTGCATTATACTATCACAGTAACAATTAGACACAAACATGGCATTTCTGTGCCAGCAGTGAGACTAAAGTGTTTGGATGTCAACATAAATAGGCACCAGAATTATGACACAAGAACTTGAAAACATCATTGCGGTTGGAGGTGTTCTGTTGGCGGCGTAAAGGCACTAAGCAAGGGCGCCTGCATGCTAGTCTAGTATGCTATGCTAGTCTAGTATGCTATGCTAGTCTAGTATGCTACAGCCTGCAGGCAGTCAAAGCTGAAAGATGGAGGCTTGTGCTTCCCCAGAGTGATGGGCAAGTGTCGAAAGGGCTTTTTGGACTGGCCACCCCAGCATTTGGTAGTTGGGAACACCTGATACACCCATACAGGCACTGTCACGGATTTTCCTTCAGGATAGGGTATGAGAAGAAAAAACAATCGATGCCACAGAGTGAGGAGTCAGATGGCACACCGGCCTCTTTAATTGCGGAGACATTAACTTCCAAGCTGACCATGACACTTTCAACTCAGCATGAATAAGATAATGAGAAATAGCAGCCGCTGGCCTATGAGTTTGTGAATGTCTCTGAAAATAATTTTAAGTGAAGACAGTTTGTAAAAGGTTCCTATCCTTTGCTCTTATTCTGAACCACAGACTAGCCTTGGCTGACGACAGGGGAGCTGGGAAACTTTATTCTTTGTTACAGCCGAGAGAGTTCCGTGTATGTACGACTTCTGGGAATCAGCTGGGCTGTGAGGGAAGAGGAGGGGCGTGAAGGATGCATCCTGCTCAGCCCTTTGATCTGGATTGATCCCAGAAAGGGCCTGTGTCATAGTCGGTAGACTGCTTGAGCCAACAGAAGGTTACGGCTTCCATTTCTCAATTACCAGAGTCAACTAGAACACCTGGTGAAGCCCAGCCCAGTGAGATGGCTCAGTGGTGAGGATCCCTGCCTTTCAAACCTGGAGACCTGAATGTGACCCTCAGAGTGCATGTAAAGGCGGAAGTAGACAACTGTACAAACTTGTCCTTTGACCTCTCCACGCAGCCTGTGGCAGGTACACCACATACACACATGCAATAACTTCCTCAAACTCCAGCAAAGCAAGGGTGACTTGGCTTATTTCTCAGGAATACACAGACACTCGTCACTAAAGAATAAATTCACTATTACAAACAGTTTGACACATCTGCTACAAATATTTCAATAATTTCCATGTCGCACAACTTAAACCATCTCTCCAAAGTAGTGGTTTGCAGTGTCTGCCAATAAATGTCTTCCCAGTTTCCCTCCAAAGGAAATCAGACACGAGTTTATCAAGTTTCCATCATGAGCCTGAAGCCAGTTGAGAGCTTTCTTCACAGTGCTCCACGCGATCTGGAAATTCAGAACCGACCGGTGATTTACGGAAGTTTAATCTTCACCCCAGCTGCTGACACAGAAGAAATCCAACCTGCATAACCATGTTCTGATTTACAAGTTCTTCAGACTCCTCAACTCAGCAGCCTCGAAGCAGCTCCTTGTAGCCAATCACTGTACTTGGTAAGTGTAACACTAAGCTGCCTTGTAATTTACTTTAAAATAATCAGGGATGCTCGGCCCACATTCCAGAATCCCTACGGTTCATTCTCGGTTCTGTATGTTGAGCTCATGTCTTCAGGCTTCTCAGCATACAGTCTCCATCTGCATGAGGCATTGTCTGCGGGATCTCCAGACACAACAGTCTGAGAGTCCCTTATCTCCACAGACACTACAGTTCTCACATTCCTTATCTGAAGCAGGACAGCATTGGTATATAGCCTCCCTGTGCTTTAGATTATCATCAGGCTACTTAGCACATCAATACCGTGAATATTCTGCTAGTATCAATAGTTATAGGGTACTGCTTACCATAAGAAGAAGAAAATAAAGACTGTACCTGTTCAGTATTTGGGGATTTTTTTCCAAATATTTATTTTTTATGAACACACGTGTATTGATGTACATGTTTGTAATATCCTCCGGAAGGCTGTCCATTGCTTGGAGACAGGGTCTCTCTCTGACCTGAAGCCCAGCAATTAATCTAGACTGGCTGACCAGTGGGTCCTGTGGGTCCCCCTGCTTCCACTCCACCAGCACTGTGCCACCCTTCCCCCAGCAGCAAATGGGAAACTGGAGGTCTCCATCAAGTCCCTCCCCTCAAAGCTCAGGGACTCCCACCGAAGCAGAAAGAGGGTCAGAGCCAGAGGGGACCAAGGACAGCAGAAGAACAAAGCTCTCTGAATCCACTGAGCGAGGTGTTTATGAGCTCAGGAAACGGAAGCAGCAGGCACAGGGTCTGTGACTCTACTCAGGTCCTCTACTGTAGCGATTGGGTTAGTATTTTTATGGGACTCCTGACTGTGAGAATGAGTGGTTCTCTGACTCTTGTGCCTGCTCTTGGGACTCTTTTCCCTTTATCAGGTTGCCATGTCCAACTTTGATTCAATAGTTTTGCTTTATCTTATTATATTTTATTATGTCATGTTGAGCTGTCACCTCTTAGAAATTTGTTTTTTCTAATGAGATACAGAAGGGGAGAGGATACAGGGGGAGGGAATGGGAAAAGCAGAGGGGGAAAAGCTATAATCAGGGTACATTGTACGAGAAAATACTATATTTTCATATTATTCTTTATTCTTTCCTTCCTTCCTTCCTTCCTTCCTTCCTTCCTTCCTTCCTTCCTTCCTTCCTTCCTTCCTTTTGTTTCTATTTTTCAAAACAGACTTCCTGTATAAGAGCCCAGCTGGTTCTCCTGGAACTCACTTCGAATACCAGGCTGACAAAGAGATCTGTCTGCCTCTGCCTCCCAACTGCTGGGGTTAAAGTGCAACCATGCCCATCTTCAAAATCTATTTTCAATAAAAGAAAACCTATAAAAACAAAAAAACAAAAAAGTGTGCCATCACACCAGGAAGCTTACTCAGGTCCTGGCGTGTGTCACTCCTGTACCAAGTGAGCTATTACCCAGACCCCAACTATCTTTAATCTGACGCTGACTGGATCCTCACATTCAGAGCCCACAGACACAGAGGGCCACTGTACTGATGACAGATACAGATCTTTGGGGGTCAGTGGTGCAAACTGTCATGATGAATGTTGACCACTGGATACTGGACGTTACTGGGAAAATTAAGCATGTATGACACATGGAGTGTTTGCAGGTATTTTAAAGTCCTTCTCCAAGCATGTCTGAACAGAATGTAAGAAGTAAACCAAGACAGTTTTTACACTAAAAGCGGAGCCCAACGTTGCTTCCAGGGAAACCCCTTGTCCACTGTTGGCTGTGATGAGTACCACACAGGGAAGGACCCTGAACTGCATTCTTGACCTCCAAGTGAATTTCTGGTCAGCTACGATGACAGAGGATGAGGATGAAGTTTAATGACAGTTCCTTCATTAAATTTAAGGAATTGCCCAGGCCAAGTTGGATCTGCTTGTCAGTCAGTGTCTATATGTGATCCAACTAGACTGGAAACTTGCTTTCCTATGCTGTAAGGGCAGGGTTGGGGATTAGCTAATCCTCACCTACCCACACTCATACAATGACTAATGAATCTTCCAGAAAGACCCCAAGAACTGTGCATGACCAACTTGTTTAGTTTAGTTGCCCGTATTGAGGGCTTGTATTAGCCTTAATGTTGCTTGGGGGTCCAGATGTAACCAAACTTCTCAGAGATTGGTCAGCCATTATCCATGAATCTAACAACACCCATATCTATCTATCCCTATATCATCTATATATCTCTATATCTTTATATCCACATATATAAAGATATATACTTATTTCTGTGCTTCATCCACTAAGTTACTGCTATATTTTGAATCATAAATGTCTCCCAAAGGCCATGTGTTAAAAGTCTCTTATTCATTTTGGCACTCTTCCAAATTAGAAAACAACAACAACAACAACAACAAAATCTCTTAAGAAGTAGGGCATTGTGGGAGGGTTTTGCCACCAGGGATTACAGGATCCCAGTCTCCTCTTGAATCTTTCTTTTCCTTTCCCAGTTTATGGTGGACACATTTGCTTTGCTTTACACTTCTACATGACTTGCTACCTGCCCTCTCTAGAGACCTAAAGCAAAACTGTGAGCCAAACCAACGCTTTCCTCTTTATTGGGTGATTTCCCCAGTGTTTCATTGCATTAACAGACAGCTGACTAATACACAGAGTCCTTAATCGGTAGTGCAATGAAGTTCAGCTACACACATCTTATAAAAGCCATGTTTTCCACATGTCTTTTACACTTATTTATCTCAAGTGGAGGGTGGTTGACAATGAGAGGCACCTATACACCATGATCAGCAAGTCAGTAGACAACATGGAAGTTGGTTCTTGTCTACCACACAGGTCTTGGGAACCAAATTCAGGTCATTAGGCTTATTGGCAAGTACCCGAGCCCACTGAGCCATCTCACTGGGCTTGTTTCTACACTTAATAAATAACTGACCATTCTTCAAAAAGTTCCCCACAGATAAGCTTATACTTTATTATGAGCACAATGTGCAGAGGACCCAAAGAGTTTGGCCAACTAGTGCTCCTATTGACCGCTAACTGCCCTAAGGGTTCTTATTGGCAGACAGCGAAATCTGAAATGAGGACAGAGTGTCTTGTAGCCCCACATTTAATCCTGGGTCTTGCTTCTGCAGCGCTTAGTCTTCAATTCTATTTTTTGTTTATTTGTTTTCCTTCTTCCAGTTTTGTACTTGGATGACTGTATTCCCACAGTGGGGCGATCCTGGCAACTTATCCTTTGGAATAAATTGCTTTTTGGCATAATCATTAATAAGGAAGTATAAGCCAAAATGCAGTCCTCTCTATTACAACAAAAATAGATCTTAATTATACAAGAGTGAGGACCGTCCTTTGGCTGACTCGGCCCCAGGCTGAGACTGGCCAGGCACCATGGCCCTGCCACAAGCTGTAATTTAAAGAGTTGTAAACTCTACTTCCCTCCATTTCTGTCTCCTTGACCCATCCCAGCAACCGCCACAGCTGTTAAATACAGAGCTGCCCTTTGCAGTCATTGTTCAGTGCTCAGTATAGCACGGCTGTCTTGATGCTCAGCCAGACTTGGATGATTTTTTAAAAGGTAACAGTTAAGAATACCATAAGTTAAGAATACATCTCTCCACAAATTCAAAGTTAAATTCCCCTGTTCCCTTTCCCATAAGTACTAAAATAGAGAGTTTCCTCTTCAATACCACAAATGTAGTTTGCTTCAGGTTTGCTGTTCTTCCCAGTATAAAACATATATAAGCAAGGTAGTAACTCTAGAGGGAGAGGAATTGCAGAGGAAAATATCTAACCACATTATATTATTTGTCTATATAGAAAACAATATCAACAGCCATGGCATGTAAAAGAAATTGTTATACCAAGCAAAGAAAGGTAATTGCAAGATAAGGTAAGGAAGGAGAAACAGGCTCAGAGAGCTTCCTCTGAGTCCTTAGTTTATGGCTTCAATGGCTATTCTGAAGTAGTTCCAGAATTTCAGTTGTCTTCAGTCAACCATGGCCTGAAAATACTAAATGGAAAGTCCCAGGAATAAGTAATTCATCTGTTTTAAACTGCAGATCACTCAGAGTAGCACGATGGAATGATTACTGACTCTCCCTGGATCCAGAGTGTGCGCATCGTATACAGCACCTGCACACCAGTCACTTAGCAGCCTTCGGGTTATCAGCTGGTCCATCCCTGTCTGGTGCTGCTTTTGTTACAGTCATCCCACATCTGTTTAAGGGCCTTAAAATACAAGGCAATTTGGATATGCCGACTTAATAAGACAAAAGTCCTCTGCTAAGGCTGCTAAGAGTATGGAAGGAAACAAATTCAAGTCTATCTTCAAACGTCAATAGTTACAACTAGAGTGCAGGAAAAGCCTTCATCAGAAGGAAAGGAGCATCAAATCGCAAGGTCTTGTACGAGCCATAGTTGTGGCCCTTACAGTGGGTATTGGAACTTATTCTTCATGGAGAAGCATCTATGCCGATCTCTCCCAGTCCAGAGGTAACAGAATACGCTACTAAGAGATATATTGTGTTGGGAACAATGGCCACATCCTTTACTACTTGCTTTATGAAAAATATCTGAGGTCCAGCCTGTTTGCTCATTGACTGCTATCCTGATAAAAGGATGTCTTTGGCTTCCATGTTGAGCTAAATACCCAAGCAATCAACTTCAGTGAGTACTTTCCTAAATGGGCATCTAAGCTGTTTACTGTCATACACGTAGTGGACACGACTACACCTCGCCCTCCCTGTGCACTTACATTCTGATGAGGGAAAGAAGCAGAGAATCACTTGATCTCTGTTCATCATGGTCTGAACAAGGCACAGGCCCGACCAGCACAGCCAAGTTGGGGAAGGAGTGGGCAGGAGGAGTGAAGACTGGCTTCCCGGGGGCTCTGGCTGGCCCTGAATACCACTGGCCCTTAGAATCACAACTGTCCTCTCAGTTCTCGTAGTTAGCTTGTCTACTTGCAAGATTGAAACAAGACCGTCCTCTGTGTAATGTGCAGATTCACAGAAGGCCAATTTATCTTTGGGCTCCTAAATGAAACTAACAAAAATGAAGTTTGGCATCTTCCAACCACAAATGGTGAAGTATTTAGCCAAAGTGGAAACTAATTTGATTTTTCATGGAGCTCGATAAGAAAGCCAAGGAACTGTCTTGGAGAATGTTTTATGTTCCTCTGATCTTAAGGGCTTAGTAGATTTTCTAGCAGTCATCCAAAATTATTTAGCAAGTCACCATGCTTACCATGGCCTTCATAAAAGAGAGATCTTTTACTGCAGGATATCTTTTGAGTTTGAAAAGCTAATAAGTCATTTGCACAGCTAAATAAACCATCACCCAAGAACACCCTTCTCTATTCCTTGGCAATACATTGCAACAATTGCTAAGAGCTTACTTATTTTTCTTCCATCATAGGAATTATTAAGTTATAAAAGTAGAATGTGTTTTAGAGTCAGAGATGATGGGAAAGGGAGGGAGGGAGGAGAGGAGGGAGGGGGAGGCAGAGGTAGAGAGTCTTCATTTAAGCAGCCAGCTCTGTGATCTCTCAGGAACTTATTTGGATGTCTTCACTTCAGCCTGAGCAATGTGCTTGTCCTTACATGTGTCATGGGAACTATGAGACGTGATCAGGTAACCCCAATGCTCCAAGGGTTTGCCTCATAATATGATGAAGAAATCATTTTCCAAATTTAATTAATGAATGTGTTTAGTATAAATGCTGTGCCTTTATGTTTGCCTGAGTACCTCCTGGATGCCTCATGGAAAAGGAGGCCAGGAGAGGTCAGATCCCCGGAACTGGAGTTACAGACAGTTGTGAACTGCCATGTGGGTGCTGGGAATTGAGAGCCGGTCCTCTGGAAGAACAGCCAGTGTGTCCAGAACTATTTCCCTAGCCCTGAAGAATCATTCTTAACTCAATTAAGCAGATTTCTTTACTCTCATGATTTATTGCACAGAATATACATCTATATCATAAAAAATAATTTTGCTTGGAGACTAAACAAGCCTGTCAAGTCTTAACAGCTGGATAATGGGTTCCAGGCTCAGGAACTTCTAAATGTTTGACACTTACATGAAGCCATTAAGAAGCATTACCCACAAATAAAAAGCATGGGCCTTTCTGGAGCACTAGCACTGCCAGTCAGTCAGAAGCCCAGCGACCATGGTGGATTTCTTCTCGGAGTCTTTGACACGTGAGAGAAGGTGGCCTCTAAAAGTCCTTTGGTGGTGTAATGGAAACCATTAATTATGTTCCTGATCACGTATTCAACAACAGACACCACTGGCCTTGGATATTCTACTTGACTTTTCTGGTGTGGTCTTTGTCAAATGACAGCCAAGGAACTACTTTGATTCTGCACAGTCCACATGTGCATCTGGGTTTGATTTAGTTAACCTATCATCTATGCATCTGGGTTTGATTTAGCTAACCTATCATCTATGCATCTGGGTTTGATTTAACTAACCTATCGAGTTCTTGTATGCAACTTTTCAGACACATGGTTTTGCTTCTCTGCTTTTCAAGTATGTTCTGTTTACTTAAGCAGATGCTGCAAATTAGCTCTGAAAATACTGCAAATGAAGTAAAGAAATCCTTTCTAGGAGATCTAACTAATGCAAATCTCATTACTGACTCAGAGACAGGGAGGTCCCAGAATTCTATGCAGGTCCTGAGAAAAAAGATAACAGACACAAATGCACACAAGCAAATGGACCAAAAGGACTCAGGTTGTATGCTTGTGAACACGTGCACACACACACACACACACACACACACACACGCCATATATATCCTATAATAAAAAACGAAAGGAGGAATTGAGGGAACATGGGAGGTGCTGGGAGCAGGAAGGATGGATTTAATGTAAACAAAATACGTATGAAATTCTCAAAAAATTAAAAATTTTAAATAAGAACATTAGTATAACTTTTTCAAAAGGTAAAGCTGTTTCCCACTTACTTTCTGTCCCCTTGATATGGGCTGTCACCATTGTACCTGAGAGGACCCCAGTGACTAGAAGGCTTTGTGCTGCACTGCAGGCATGACCATGTGAATACCTTGGTCTTTGTTCAGTTTTCTTGGCTGTTCTATTAAGCCCAACCACTGTTCAGATAATCAAAGGGATAATCAAAGTACTGTGTGAACTCGTATTTGTGTGAATTTCACTAATTGGGCACGGGTGGATCACTTTTTTACATCATAAGGAAACAACAATTTGTAGACTTTAAACCTGTCCCATGTAAGACAGTTTTTTTTTTAAATGCAGTTTTGAGAACACTCATTTTTGAAGAGGAAATATTTTCAGTTGTTTTAGTCATTATGTAAAAATGTCTTGGTTTGGGATTCTTTTTGAATCGGTCCCATCGGAAATGAATAAACTATGAAAGATAGATTGTATCCGTTATGTCTCGGTGGATGCTGTGCCTGCAGGCCATGCAGCCACACCTTGCCAGTGACTCTAGAGGTTGAAACCATTGCCATTCCACTCAGTTTCTCTCAGACCATCCCACTCCATCTTCTCACTCATCTCTAACCATCCTGCCTGGATAAAACGGGGATGCAGAACAGTTATCCCTCACAGACTCAAGCTTGTGAAGTGGACCATGCGTGTAATGGGAGAGTGGGCACTGGCCCCTCCCACCCGTGTGGTCTGCCTGTCCACAACATGTACACTACCCAAGAGCTTGTTAGTAGCATTGATTCTTACCTGATACTGACCCACCAAATACAGCCTACAGCTTAACAAGTTCCTTCCGTGATAAACCGGATACATTAATCCTTGAAAAACATTAACCTAGACAAACTAAAGGTTTTGCTTTTTTATGACTCTTGGCTTTAAGGCTATTGCAAATTACTTGATTTCTCTGAGACTCCGTTTCCTTATTTTTTAAAAAACAATATATTAAAGGTTCTTGCATGAATACAAAATATGGTTAACTGGGAGAAAGAAGTTCTGGTGTTCTGGGAGTGAAAAGATATTCTGTGACTAAGAGTAATGCTTCTCTTTTAGATGACCTAAATTTGGTTTCCAGAATCCACGTGGCCACTTCAGGTGATTCAATGTCTTCTTCTGGCCTCCATGGGTACAGGGTACATATATGGTGTACATACATATTGTGATGGTTTGTGTATACTTGACCCAGGGAGTGGCACTATTAGGAAATGTGACCTTGTTGGAGTAGGTGTGTCACTATGGGCATGAACTTTAAGACACTCATCCCAGCTGTCTGGAAGTGAGTATTCTGCTAGCAGCCTTTAGATGAAGATGTAGAACTCTCAGCTCCAGCTCTACCATGTCTTTCAGGATGTTGCTGTGTTCCTGTCTTGATGATAATGGACTAAACCTCTGAACTGTAAGCCAGCCCCAATTAAATGTTGTCTTTATAAGACTTGCATTGGTCACGGCATCTGTTAACATCAGTAAAACCCTAACTAAGACACATATATTCAGGCAAATACTCATATACAAAATAATTAAATATTTTTAAAAAAGCTCTGGTACTTTATTGTATAGAAAAGTATATATGCTTAAGAACAGTGTATGGAATATGTCAAAGTAGCTAGAAGAAAAATATGTAAACAGCTAGCAGGAATATGTTTTATGTTTTACTTCAAAAATTTCTGAGATAGGTCTGGAGAGATGGCCCAACAGTTAATAGAACATGCGGCTCTAGCAAAGGACCTGTGTTCTGTTCCTACTACCTATGCCTGGTGACTCATGGTCACCTGTAAATCCATCTCCCAGAGAGCTGATTCCCACTCCTGACCTCTCTACACATTTCATTCACTCACTTCACTCTATAGAAACATACAGATACACATGTGTTTCTTTTTTAAAAATGTATGAGGTCATACTAAAGTAATTATTTATCTGACTCCTGACTTTTATGGTTTTTTGTTTTTGTTTTTAAGATTTATTTATTTTACATATATGAGTACACTGTAGCTGTCTTCAGACACAGCAGAGGCGGATATCAGATCCCATTACAGATGTTTGTGACCCACCATGTAGTTGCTGGGAATTGAACTCAGAACCTCTGGAAGAGCAATCAGTGCTCTTAACCACTGAGCCATCTCTTTTTGGTTTTGGGACAGGGTCTCCTGAATGGCCTCCCACATACACACCTACCTCTGCCTTTCTAGCCATGACATGAAAGGTGTGTGCCACCATGGGAGAGAGTGGGTGTCAATCAACAAGCGGCATTCAGCCATAGCTCCTGCGTCCAGGCTCCTGCCTTCGGCGACTGCCTCAGTTTCCCTCAGAGATGGGCTGTAACAAGAGCATATGTGCCAAGTAACCTTCTCTTCCTCACGTGGCTCTGGTCACACGGGTCAGATACTTTTAATCACAGAAATTCAATGTGAGTCGGATACCCAGACTGATCTTAAACTGCTCAGCTCAAACCTTTCTTTGCCTCATCCTCCCGGGTGCTGGAGCTCTGAGTACTTATCACCATATCAGTGTAGAAGCTTAGGTTAGGACTGTTAACTGGGTTATATTTCTTGCTTTATATCATGCCATCTTTCCATCTATTACCCACTTTTCTCTTAATTGCCTGTTTCCTTGCCCATCTTATTAATTCACACATCCATTTCTCGCTTCCCCGTAGGACAACCGCAGGCACTTTGCTAGATAACTCTAGAAATAGCAGACTTGGCATTCTATCTGATATATACCGCCTCTACCTTAAAGCATGTGATCATATTCTCCATATGTGTACTGTTGTCTTATAGATAGCTTTGATATATTTGAATGTTTGTTTTGAGTCACATGTATTAAAATGTCTGGTCCTTTGAGCAGGAAACTTTGAAGCTACCTCTCTCATCTGAATAAGTAAAGAGCTGAACAGATTGAAAACACGCCCAGGCTTCTTGGACCCACAACAGAAGTGAAGTCAGTCAGCAAACTATAGCATCTCCAAGCTAGAGACGAGCGGATGGATTAAAAACAACAAACTCATTATTTAACCAAAGAACAGCTACTACCAGGGAAAGCCAGACTAGGATGGCCAGGACTGTAGCTCAACTTCTGGGACCACACTGGAGAGATCATCTCTGAGGTCCCCCTGCAGATTGGTGATTTTTTAAAAAAGCCCCTAGAGCTCTATCAAGTTCTCACAATGACGGTTGAAGGAAAATCACCTCATAACTTCCAACACAGAGAAAGAAACAAGTTTGAACTATGTTAGCACACTCTGTTCTCTGCCCTTGGGAGACGCTGAACCAAAGTCCATCTGGACAGAGAGTTCAGAGCCTGACTGGGCTGGAGGAAGGGAATACCAGCTCCAGCCCCTCCATCCATCCTGCCTTACCTAATAGGGAAGGAGGGCACAGGCTGAGAAGCAAGTGAGGTCACACTTGGGAAATAGAGGCACACTAGAAGGCAGAAACCTAACCACAGGTCTTTAGCCCTCCCTAGCCCCCCACCCGCCACACAGTTAGACAAGAATCTAAACCATAGTCAAACATGGCCAGGGTACTGGAACTATCAGACTGAGAATATTTGAAACACATATGATTAATATGCCAGAGGTTTTAATTGATAAAGTAGACACTATGCTAAAACAGATGATCAAGATAAAATGTAGAAATTCTGTAGTCCCAGGACTCAGAAGGCAAAGACAGAAGGATTGTAAATTCAAACCCAGCCTGACCTGAGTGTCACATAAAATTCCAGTCCAAACTGGGCTATGACATTCTGCAATAATAAAAAAACTCTTAATATCTAAAAAGAAATACTAAATATTAAAATATGGCACAGACCAGGTGGTGGTGGCACACACCTTTAATTCTAGCACTGGGGAGGCAGAGACAAACAAATATCTGTGAGTTTGAAACCAGCCTGGTCTACAGAGCGAGATCTAGGACAGTCTCTAGACAGAGAAACCCTGTCTCTGGTCTCAAAAAACAAAACATCAGCAACAACCACAAAATGGCAACAGAGTAAAGAAAGGCTATGGTAGGCTCATTCATAGACCAGACACTGCTGGGAAAGAGTCTTTAGGCTTCCAGACCTATCAGTGAACACTCTAAAACTGAAAGCAAACGAAAATAGACTTAATAAAGCCCCAGAATACCTCAGAACTGTGGGAATCTCAGATTATGGTGTAAAATAATGATTACAGCAGAATAAGAGGAAATTCAGAAAGGGTCGGAAAGCAACACTTGAAACATGGCTAGTAACTCCCCCAAACTGATGTCAGATACCACCAAAGATTTAGGAGTTCAGAGAACACCAAGCAGGAACTGTGTGTGTGTGTGTGTGTGTGTGTGTGTTATGCCATATATATTAATATGTCATATATATAGCATATTAATTTCAGCACCCACACATACAAAAAATGTGAAGAAAAATTTCTCTTTTTTCAAATAGTTGGCTGAAATTACAAGTACTGAGAGAAATTGCTACCAATATATAATTCTGTAGCTTGCCAAAACTATTATTCCAAGACAGAAAAATAATGAAACAAAATACAGAGAATTATTATGGTAGATCGGCACTACAAAGAATGTTTACAGTTCATATGGGAGAAAAATAATGTGGGTTACACCTGCACAGAATAGGTCCAAGACCAACGACAAAGGCAGAATTCTTGTTCCTACCTGATGCAGCAGGTAATTATTTCAAAGGGAATTGGAATAATTTTTCCTATCATAAGACATTTGTAGTGCGCTTGACATGGTGTGGCATCATGTGACAGTGACTTTCAATGGTTATAAGAGACTGTTATAAGTTCTAGGGCAAGCACCACAAAAAATGCTGAAAACCTACACTTGTTATTCTGAGAAAGGAGAGAACACCGCTTTGTAAACCTGGATGGCACGGGGCTGCAGGGGCGGCTCAGCAGACGAAAGCACTTGCTGCTCTTCCAGAGGACCTGAGTTTGCTTCCCAGGATCCATCTCAGATAACAAACAACTTCCTGGGACTCCATCTCCAAGAGATCCAACTTCCTCTTTCAGCCTTCTTGGGCATCCACACATGACACACAGGTAAATATAAATAAAAGTTAAAGACAAAGATTAGACTTAAAAAATTCCAAAGGCAGACAAAAACAGAAACACAAAGCAACACACAGAACACTGTAACTAGCAGGGCCCAGTCAAGCCAGCTACATCAGGGATCAAATGAGCATCAATTGTGCAGGTGTGACAGTTAAAAGACACCCATGGATGACAAGCAATGGGATGAAATGTGAGGATTTTCTGCACACACACACACACAAAATCACATTTTCCAGTAACTATAACGATCTATCAAATGCTTACTATTGTACTGACAAAGAGTAAAGTGTCTTTAATAAAGGATAGATGAGAAAGATATCTTGAAAGATGCATACTTGATAGTTTTATGTTAAGTTGACATAAGCTAGGGTCATCTGAGAGGAGGGAACCTCACAGAGAAGCCTGCAGGTAAGTCTGTAGGGCATTTTCTTAATCAGTGATTGATGGAGGAAGGCCCTGCCCATTATGGGTGATGCTACCCTTAGGCTAGTGGCCCGAGGTTCTTTAAGAAAGCAGGCTGAGCAAGCCATGGGTAGCAAGCCGGTAAGCAGCACCCCTCCATGGCCTCTTCATCAGCTCCAGCCTCCAGGTTCCTGCCCTGTTTGACTTCTTGTCCCGACTTTCTTCGATGATGAACATAAGAAAGTGTTAAGCCAAATAAACCGTTTCCTTCCCCCAACTTGCTTTTATGCCATGGTGTTTCATTGAAGCAGTAGAAACCCTAAGAAACTCATGCTAACAATTCTCAAGGCAAAGTGGGAGTTGCTATATTAATTTCAGAAGAAATAGAGTTTAGAGAAGGAACTTATTAAGAGGAAAGAACAGCATTGTACAATGGCAGAGGAGGTAAATTCTCTAAAAAGAAATAAAAATATTTAACATATGCATATCTGCACCAAACATCGAAACACATGAGACCAAAGCCTTTAGAAGCACAAGGAGAAATAAAGGGACTCAGCACTTCAGCTGAAACTAAAACTAACGTCTTTTTGCCCGGCCCAGGATTGCCTTGATTTTTATCTGTTCAATTGCTGTGGTTGTTTCCTCCTTAGGACAATGTAATATTTCATAGCGTGAACCACAGTATTTCAGATGTTATTTTTCGAGCGGGGCACTTAGTCTGAATGTAATCTTCCATCACCACAAACAATTCAGAGGGAGGCATAAATAATTCACTTGTTGTTCTCCTGACTTCAGCCCATCCCTTTGAAGGTTCTGCAAACTACATGTCCTAGATTTACCTTCAGCTTGCTTGGTCTTCTAATAGTAGGTTATAGATCATCACGAGGTAAGAGAAGAAGAAGGGGGAACTCTTTACTAAAAGCTCTTCCTGGAATTCTTCTGTCAGCAGCCAGCAGCTAGGGCTCAGTTATAACTCAAAGGCAATACGCTATAAACTTGTATCATCGACCACAACCTCTAGGGGGCAGTGCACTCATTGTCCTGATGGCCGCATGTTCTGGTCAGAAGAATCTGGATCTGAGGATAGAGGAGAAATAGCCCCTCATGCTGTTCTTCCTGCCCAGTTCTGGAGGATGAAGTCACCCTGTGGCAGGGCTCTGTTTTCAGCCTGGCTGCCTTGAACATGCCAGGTTCTTTGTTCAGAGAACACTACTTTGTCAGGGTAATTGTCTCTGAAAGACAAAAGAAAAAAAAATGTTTCCTGGCATACCACACAGACAAGGAAGAATCCATGTGTCACCCAGATGAACCAACTTGAACATCTTTAGGTGGTTTTGACCTCCATAAAAGGAAACATTTCACAAGATTAGCCAGAGAAGTTTATGCTTTGGGGAGATTCGTATTCTTTTGAAAAATTGACAAGGCTGACGTAGGTGGTAGCGAGGGTGAGGGAATTTACAGGAGAAAACACACAAGAGAGAGAAATCACGAGAACTCATGGCCTTGAGGCCAACTGCAGAAACAATTTCGCTACCCACTGTCTGAATATCCCTAGTACCTTGGAGATCTTTTTTCTGACGGTCATGGAGAAAGGTCTTACCGAGCAGGAGGAAGAGAATGGGATTCTCCAGCTAGTTTCTTCTCCAGGGTCCAGGATCCACCACAACGCTCCAGACATGGACTCTTCTCAGAGAAACCCTGCCATATTGGTTTGTTTTCTATTATTGTGAGAAACACCATAGTCAAAACAACACGGAGAGGGAGTTTATTGGGCATACTTTGTGGTGATTTGAATAGGAATGGTCCCATAGACTCTTGTGTTTGAATGCTTGGTTCATAGGGACTGGTACTACTAGGAGCTTTAGGCCTTGTTGGAAGAAGCGTGTCACTGTGGAGGAGGGTTTTAAGGTCATATAAGCTCAATCTGCACCCAGTATGGCACACATGTGGCACACACACATGGCCTGAGGATCAAGATATAGAAGCAAAGCTCAGGTCCTCTGCAGCACCATGTTTGCCTGCACACCATCATATTTCCCTCCATGACAATAAAGGACTAACCCTCTGAAACTGTAAGCTGATGCCAATAAAATGTTTCCCTTATAAGAAGTTTCCTTTATAAGAGTTGCGGTGGTCATGTCTCTTCATGACAATAAAACCCTAACTATGATACACTGTATGATGCACCATCAAAGGAAACCAAGACAGGAACTCAAGGCAGGACCTTAGAGGCAGGAACTGAAGCAGAGACCATGAGAAATGGTGCTTCCTGGCTTGCTCCCAGTGGCCTGTTAAGCTTGCTTTATCTATCTATAACTGCTGAGTGAGAAAACTTTTCCAGGGGAGATATAACACACACGTCTACACACCCCAGACAGGGATCCCACTACAGAACAAAATCCAACTTGGTTGTAGGGTAAAGGTCAAAGCCCTCTTCCGAGTTTGAAAATTTACCCAAACCCACCAATCCCTGGGCTTGGCTTAAATTCCCACCAATCTCCACCCTGGAAAACTACCACCAAGAAACCCTATGTAAGCCTGTCTCTCGCTCAGTTCTCCACTGCTTCTCACCTGAGCAGAGGTAGCCACTATCTTGTGTCTCTCCTAATAAATCTTTTGTGTGAGGTTTGTCGTGTGGTGTGATTTTGGAGTATTCCTTGGCTCCTGACTTCCAGCATGCTTTTCCCTTCAGAGCTGGCCAACAAATGAGTTTTATTGGGATCACATACAGGAGCAGAAATGACTCAAAGACAACTGTATCACCACAGCCCACCCCAGCACCAGCTGGCAGCTCACAAACCTGGGAACCTGGAGCACACTGCCTTCAGGCAGTTCAACAGGTTGAAGAACGTTCTTTCCAAGTGACTCTGGTCCTTGTGGCTCAGGCAGCAGGTCTGGTCTGAGCCTTCGCAACTTTCCCCTCTCAGATCCCTCATTGAGGCTGGGCTTCCTCTCACCTGAGAGGAACTCTCACATTTATTGTTTACTGTGGCTAGGAGGGGCCTAGAAAATCTGCTCAGTTTCAGGGACTTCTTGAAGCACCTATGAGTTGGTTACCTTCATGCTGAGGAGCTTCCCTGGAGGTTGGAATGTTCCAGTCTCAGAAGACACTTACACAACAACTCAGGGGTGGCCCCACAAACCCACTGGGCCTACACCAATCATTAATAAAGTACCCCCTCCCACAGAGTTTCCTGAAGGCCAATTGGAGGCATCTACTCAGTTGAGGTTTTCTCTTTCCAGATGATCATAGACTGTGTCAAGCCCATTGATGTAAGAAGGCAATGGTGGCAAAGCCAGGCTCCTGTCCTGTGGGGTAGCCCTCGCTGGTGACTGAGCTCAGCCACAGAGCCTAGTTCCATGCATGGCCTTGCTTCCAGGGACAGTTCTTACTGGGAGCTTACTGTTGTCCTGGAGGAGACACAGCAGGGCCTGCACGGTGCTCTGAGCATTCCCTCTGCTAGTTTACTCTGTTCCCAGTATAATTTTTCCACATTTTAAAAATAGCATAGGTCTCTCTCTCTCTCTCTCTCTCTCTCTCTCTCTGTGTGTGTGTGTGTGTGTGTGTGTGTGTGTGTGTGTATACACCAGCCTCTGGTGTTGTTCCTTGTTTAAGAGGGTTTTATTGTCCTGTGTGAAGGGATTCTAGTAGGCCTGAGGAACCCAACAAATGGCTCAGGAGGGCCTTGCCCTTCCCCTATTCCCTCATCCTTGCTTGAAACCATTAGATGGCATTCCTAAAGCTAGCCACCAAGGTCTATTCCCTTATATGGCCACTTCCTCCTCCTGAGGCTGACTACCAATTATCAAGGTATTGAAATCCAGCAATCAAAATGAACTGGCCTCCTTTGGCCACCCCAATTAGCCTGTCCAATCAAAATTAAACGCCTCCTCCTACGCCGTTTGCCTAAGAGGCTACGCCCTTCTCCTCTCTATCTACCCGCAGTCCTATAGGCTACTTGGACTGTAATGTCTGAGAAGTTCTCTTGTCCCCACCTCCCATCCTCGCACTTGGAGCACTGAGATGACAGGTAGAAAATATGTCACATGGCTTTTTGTGAGTTCTGGGGATCTGAACACAGAAAGGTCTTCAGGATTGCCAGGCAAGGGCACTATCCACTAAGCCATCTCCTGTGCCAGTTTTTTGGTTTTTTGGGTTTTTTGTTTGTTTGTTTGTTTGTTTGTTTGTTTGTTTGTTTTTGGGAGACAAGATTTCTCTGTGTAGCCCTGGCTGTCCTGGAACTCACTCTGTAGACCAGGCTGGCCTTGAACTCAGAAATCCACCTGACTCTGCCTCCCAAGTGCTGGGATTAAAGGCATGTGACACCACGCCCCGGCTTCCCATGCCAGTTTTTACCCTACTAATGCTTCTTCACTTTCTGGTCTTCAAAGACCACACCCTGAAATGTGATTTACTTATTTTTCTAGCCAGATCACCTAGCACAGTTTCCACAGAGCATATGGGTACTTGGTAAGTTGTTGGTGGTTTTTAACTTCATTCCATGCCTAACTATGTTCTTAGTTTCCTCAAGTCATCGGGCAACATTTCTTTGCTCCTTGTTTAATTTTGTCTTGCAATTAAAACAAACAAACAAACAAAATCTCAGAACTTTTAGCGAAAGGATATTAATGGGTTTTCTGGCTTCTTATTTGACATGAGTAATCTATTTCTTCCAAGTCCTTTGCAGTTTTCTGAATCAGAAAAGTTTCCAATCTGGAGGGGGAAAGACAAAGTTTGTGTTTACATTGTGAAGAATTTTCAGCGAATATTTTCTCAAATGACTAAAGATATGTTCATCGTGGCCGTTTGAGAAGGGCTACCCACACTGACAAGAAAGCTGAACTAGCCCATCAGCCAAAAAAACCACATAAAAGCCTGCAGTGCAGGCTGAAGCCACCCACGCAGCTGCTCCAGCAATCAGTCAAGGCTCAGAGGCAGAGGCGCAGCTCATGTTGTGGCTGAAAAAGACTATTTGAAGAGCCTGGCAAAAGCTTGCGGGTTTTATAAAGGGGCTTTTAAAGTAAGAAACAAAAAAATGATTTAGATCAGCCGCCCCTGCTGTGAGTCAGGTTTCCCCCTTCTTTCCCTAGAAGGGTTTGGTGGCTGTGAGGAAAGCATTGCTCCGGGGGGCGCAATATAAATGTGCGGTCCCGATGCTTGCCCGCAGAATCAGAGCCATTTTGCTAGCAGTTCTAGACAGATGAAGATTGTCGCTGCCCCAGCTGAAATACCTGAAAGAAAAGAACCTGGACCAGTTGATTTTATCTCAGAGATCACACACACACACACACATACACACACACACATTTTCTCTGAGATGGTGGTAGAGTAGTAGTGACCAGCCAACCAAAATTTCAGCGCAGTCAGTGGTGGCCTTTGACTCGCCTTTAACCCCAGCAGAGAGAGGAGTATCCCTGAGTTCAAGGCCAGGCTCATCTACAGAGTGAATTCCAAAACAGCCAGGGGTTGAAACCCTGTCTCAAAAAACAAACAAACAAAGAAACAAAAAAACCTCAGCCTGTTCTTCACAACAATGGTTCTGGAGAGCATGGCTTCTCCTACACCAGGAGAGTTGAAATCGTGGGCATATAGGCTGGTCTTTCAACATACCCTTTTTATGCTGGCAAAAGTCCTGGAATCGGTTTGTTTCTTTGTTTTTAGTTTTGTTTTTAATTTAGATATCTGTTTGTGCACATGTGTGGACGGCACACAGCCTTGTGCGCACGCCACAGCCCACTTGTAGAAATTAGACATTTTCCAGGGGTTGGCTCGCTCCTGCCACCACGTGCGTTCTCGGGAAGGAGTTTAGGTGGCCAGGCATGTCAGCAGGTGCCCTTCTTCTGCGCCTTCTCGTTGTTGCCCTGGAGTGTTAAATTGCCTCTGTTTATTTTGTGTGTGCCCATGTGTGCATCCGCCACCTCCCCATTCCTAGAATCGTTTTGTAAGATGAAGTTTACAGTGAATTGTTTAGTAATTGTTTGAGTCAAACATGTAGGAGGCCTCGCAGTCTAAAAGCTCACACCTGACCCTCAGCTGAGTTGTGATTTTGAACTCCCTCAAGGACAAAGACCAGCCATTATTACAAATTGTAGCCAAGTCTGCAGTGTTTTATAACTGAAAATGGTTATAGTACAAGAAACACTTATTTTTGCTTGAGACCAACAAAGCTTCTGGTATGAGCCCTTCATTTTACCCTTTTAGGAGAAATGAAATAATTTGGTTTTCTATTGCAAACAAAAAACCAACAATTTTGTATATGTGAAAGTTCCTCAGCCCTCTGTCTTATCAACGTGTAAACCTCATGTAACAAGAGACTGATAGAAAGCACACATTGGCTTCAACGAAAGAAAAAAATTTTTAAAGGTTCATTTGCTTATTTACAAATTCATCTATACAAAATCAAAACAAATACTTCAGCATGCTGTCACTTTTTAAGCAACACTCGCCATTTGTCTGACAGTGAATTTTAAAAGTAATTTCATGGGCCAATGAGATGGCTCCTCAGGTAAAGGTACTTGCCACAAAACTCCTGAAACTTGAGTTCAACACCCAGAACCCACAGAGTCCCGCAAGCTGGCCTCTGGTCTTACGCGCATGCGCGGAACCCTCGGGTAGAAGAGAACAGTCCCGCGAGCTGGCCTACGCGCATGCGCGATGGCATGCACCTACTCACACACACAATACATAAATACTTTAACGTAAATCCAATTTCCTATGTCAAAAACATTTTTTTAAAGTTTCTAATATGAGCCCCCCCAAAGATAAATGGCTGGAGGGGGCCGGCAAACCTCTTGGCTATATGCACGCTTGCTTCCTACTTCTCCTCAATGGCTAACCACCCCACAGCTGAGTTTTAAAGCCCCATTGCCAATGGTTAGAACACGTGCATGTTATAAACTACGATTTTAAACCATTTTGGGTTCTTAAAGACTACATAATTATCTATTTTAAAAAGCAAGCAGAGATGGCAAGTGAGCAGCTGCTGCTGCCCGTACCGGGAACGGAGCATGGTGCAGCACCTGAGGGGTGGGCAGCGTACGGGTTCTGTGCCACACAGCCCACTTAGTAATCGCGGTTATCAACACACACCGCAGTGGACTCCTTGGAAGCCAACAGCAATATTTTTAACATTCTTCTGCAAGGCACACTGGCCCAGCTGTCATCGCTAATGAGAAGGTTACTTTTTCCTAATATCAATCAGGAAGCGCTCCACGAGCAAAGACACAGAGATTCTTTCTTTTAAATAATTTAATGAGCCTCAGTCTCATGCCAGGCCAAGAGAAAAGAGCACACAAGGCGGTGTTTTCGTAACTCTTGCTTCAAGCAAAGGGGGCAGCAGAAGTCTGAACAGATGATTGCTGACTCTCAAGAAATAAAGTCGTGTCTGTTAGGATGGGAAGCATATCAAAAAGAAACTCCAGCCCTAGGACATTCATTATTATTTTTATTTATTTATTTATTTAATATTTAATTTATATTCACTAAATAAATGCTTAATTTATTTTAAAATACATTAAATGGAAATAAACAAATTATATAAATAAAATTATTTATTAGTATATTTACTTATATATTTATTATTTATATAAAAATAAAAACTAATAAGATATTTATCTAAATGTTTGTAAAATAAATATTTACTTTATATTTGCTTAATTGCATACATTTTAAATTATTTATTTGCTATGTAATATTATTTCATACCCTAGAGAGAACACACAGCTGGGGGTGTAGCTCAGTGGTAGATGTCCAGCACACTCAGCTCCTGGGTTTGACCCATGAAGAATGAAAGAGAATAAAGGGCAGGGCTCTGACTCACCATCCCTGACTTACAGGTCTTTGCTTCACCTTCTCCTAATGTCCCCTCACACTCTATTTGTACCTCTGAACCGGAAATGCCTCTTCTCACAAGGATGGTGCTATAGCACATAGGACCTCTGCCAAGATGACCTTGGCTTAAATCACATCTGCCACCTGCCATTTCAGAAACAAGGTCACGTTCTGAGATACTGAGGGCTAGGCCCTCAGCAAACAGATTTAAATTTTTGTATTGGATGCCTTTGTGTAAATGTGTGTATGTGTTCGCATGCCACAGCACTCGTGTAGAGGCCAGAGGACATTCTGTGGGACTCAGTTTGCTTCTTCCACCATATGAATCTAATGAACTCAGGCTTGGTGGCAAGCAAGAGAGTTAGCCAGCTCCCAAGTGTTCTGTACTTTGTTCTAGACAAGGAAGGGTTATGCAGAAGAAAGCAGAGAGAATCCTTGAATATCCAGGATTTATTAACTTATTGAGCAATATTCTGAAGGCTGATATCTACCAATGAGAGAGATGGATAAAACCTCTCCCTCGTGGTGATTACATCCTAATGAAAAGAGGTCGCACATAGGCCAACAAACAAGTTACATCAAGCCTTAGTAGGTGTAGAATGCTATGAAGACCAACAAGCCCTGGCAAGGTTGATTGGAAATGCAGAGCTAGCAGTAGAGACTGAAATTGTAAACAGGGTGGTCAAGGAAGCCTGTCTTAGACGATGACATTTAAGCACGTGGATCACGGGTTGACAGGCATGCCAGACAGGAAATGGCATGGTTGTGAGCCTCAGAGAAACAACAACAGTGCGGGTAGCCTACGTGAGGAGATGATTTGATTGACAGGTAAGGCCAGGAGACTGTGCTGAAGGATGAGGGTGATTGACAGGTCAAGGATGAAAGGCTGTAAGGACAGATCATAAAAGAACTGGCTGAGGTCCTAAGGATTTGTTTTCCTAAGGAGTTGTTACAAGGGTCTGAGCAGGAGAACCTTGCTCAGGGTGGCTTGAGTTTTAATGAGACTCTCTCTGGGTCCAGATGGGACAACACAGGAAACAAGGAGAACACCACGAAGCCATAGCCAAAGTCCAGGTGAGAGATGTTGACCCAAGGCTAGCCCAAGGGAAGTAGAAGAACAGGGTAGGGGCAGAGAGAAGCATTTGGACTCTGGATGAATTTTGAAATGAAGGCTAGTTAGATTGGGTTTGTTGTGACTTAAGATAAGCATAAAGGAGGGGAAGCAAAGAAAGAAGAGGGAAACGAAAACTCCAGTTCTTCATCCCTATCCGACAGTGAGCTTCCCTCACTTGTCTCTGATACAAATTAATTTTGTTTATCTGGACAAGGTAAAAGGTTGAGAAGTGAAAGGAGTTGATAAATTTAAACTTACAATAAATTTCTTCAAAAGTCATCTAATCTGACAAAAACAAAAAAGAAAAAGGAAAGGAAAAATAGCACAAACAGGAAGGATGAGCAGTTGAATAGTTAGCAGCTGCTTTGTGTTGATGGATTAAAACACAGTGGTGTGATCTGAGCAAGACGGCAATAAAAGTCATGATGCTACCCTACAGAAGCAGAGAGTGGTTGGCTCGCCTCACAATAGCCCATTTAATAACAGTTAGAAATTGTGGTTAGTTTGGGGGAAGTGTATGATATTGTTTTCAAGGTCCTCGTTTTTATGAACGTTTTAAATTAATTTCTTGTTTGACAATTTCATATATGTCATAATGAATTCTGATTACTCTCACACACCCTCTGTGTTGGCTAGTCTTGTGTCAACATGACACACAAACTAAAAGTATCTAAAGAAGAGAAACTTAAAAAAAAAACAAACTTAAAAAAAAAAGCCCCCCTCTCTGAAAGGCCTAACAAGCAGCTGAAAGGGTCAGATGCAGAAAATTACACCCAACCAATGGACAGAAGTTGGTGATCCCTGTGGTTGAATTAGGGAAAGACTGGAAGGAGCTGAGGAGGGTACCCTATAGGAAGACCTGCAGTCTCAACTAAACTGAATCCCCAGGATCAGACACTGGACCACCAACCAGGCAGCAGACCCCAGCTAATCTGAGGCCTCCAACACATATACAGCAGAGTACTGTTGGGTCTGGACTGTCAGAGAAGACGCACCTAATCCTTAAGAGACTTGGGGCCCCAGAGAGTAGGGAAGTCTGGTGGGTGAGGGTGGGGGTGGGGACATCCTCTTAGAGATGGGTGGTAGGGGTGGGATGCTGAAGGTGGACCAGAAGGGGAATAAAGTCTGGGTGGTTAAAAAAAAAAAAGATTAAAGAATTTTAAAAACTGTCTCCATAAAATACCTTATATAGCTATAAGGTATTTTTTAAATTAGTTACTGGCTGGGAGAGGCCAGCCTGTTGTGGACGGTGCCATTCCTGGGCTGGTGGTCTGCGTTCTAAAAGAAAGCAAGCTGAGCAAGCCAGTAAGAAGCACCCCTCCGTGGCTTCTGCATCAGCTCCTGTCTCCAGGTTCCTGCCATGTTGAGTTCCTGTTCCAATATCCTTTGGTGATAAATAGCAATGTGGAAGTGAAAGTCAAATAAACCCTTTCCTCCCCAATATGCTTTTTGCTCAGGTGTTTGATTGCAGCAATAGAAACCCTAAGATACCCTTTCTTATCTCTTCCTGTCTCTTCATTTCCCACCCCCCACCCCCCAATCACTGCCAGTGTCTTTCCCAGACTTTAGGTTCTGTGACTCATCTGGTTTAACTATGGCTACTGGTGTAACCATTGGATTAGAACCAGCCATCGGTGTCTGGTGAGATCATCAGTGGGTTACAAACAAATACAATAACTCCCCTTCTCCCTGAATCTATCAGTGGCAAAGAGTTTAGTGGTGAGAAGCAGGGCTCCTGGTCCCCTCTTCTTCCACGCCTGACTGTTGACTGGCCTATTGTTGTTTACACCCATGCAGGTACCTGCCCCTTCTGAGAATTCAGGACTGCAGTTGGCTCTAGCCCAGGAGATAACATTTCACAGTCCCCCTCTTCCACAGTGTTCCTTGAGCCTCAGAGCAGGCAATATTTAATCTAAGCAACTTGTGCATCCATGAGTCTCTCCTGTGTTCTCTTACGACTTCTCCCACAATGGCATTTCTTTTAAAAAATCAAAAAGCAAAACAAAACAAAACAACAAAAACAAGCAAACAACCCAGGTTTGTAGTACTCAGCATGGATTCTCTTCAGACACATCTCATCTTAGGGGTTGGTTGGCCATTTAGAGTGTAGGAGTCACTGCTGAGTAAGACCACTGATGCCCTTCCCAACCCACTGGTCTACGTTGCACCCTCAGGACTATGAAAACCAACTGTCAAGGAGAAGCTACGGTGTCAAGGACTTGCTTTTTCATAATCTAGTGGTAAAATGAAGTCGATAAACTTGGTTATTGTTAATCTGCTGTTCTCTACTTGTATGGATATGAGAAGTTGCACATGATAAAGAATAAACACAGAATGAAAGTGTACCCCACATATTTAGCATGCATAAGGCCAGGAATTCAATCCCTAGGACAAATAACTACACATATAAAGAGACATTGAAGATTGATAACATTAGTTGCCCCCAGAAGAGGGGCCTATATACACCATAATGAGATCTTAATCTATCTCCATCTTTGTGTCTTGCTAATGCCAACGTACCAAAAATATATTGTCTACTAATGGATACAATGAAAACTGCAGGCCTGCCCTGGCAGATGGGTGGGAGAGAAGTAGGAAAATGAGTCTCAGAACAAGCTGCCAATTACCCACTCCTGAGGCTCCTCATTCTGGTTTCTGGCTAGTTGTCTCGTAACTCGTCATTCTGAGGCAATACTTAATTCAGCAGCATGTGAGCCCAGGCAAGAATGACTCAGAGAGCCATTCCCCTGGGCAGGAGAACAGATATCATTGAGGAGCGGAGTTTTCCATGCAAGTTTCAACAGACTGGCTCAAAAACAATGGCTCCATTGCAAGAAGCCATAAACCACAACCAATGTCTGAGGACAGTCAGTGGCTCATTTCCTGGCTGAACTCATGGCTTGACAACCCGGTCCTCTTGGTGACAATGTTAGATTTTTATTATATGACTGCTATAATATGTGATGAGAATCGTTTTTATTGGTGAAATGAACACATGTAGTTTCATGCGAATGACAGATTTATATAGAACTAAAGTTTCTCTCCATTGACTTTGCAATTGCAGTTTTTATACCTGACCTGGGATTGAATCTCTCTGTGTTGTATGTGTGTGAGTGTGCACAGAGCACATGTGAAGGTCAGAACACAACTTGCAGGAGTGACTTCTCTTCCACCATGTGGGTCCTGGGGATCAAGCTCAGGCCCCCAGGCTTGGTGTCAGACACCTTTGCCACTGAACCATCTCCTTGGTCCCTGCAGTTTTTATATACCTGAATCATAAAATCACATAGACTTTCCAGAGCTGGAGAGATGGCTCTGGGGGAAGAAGCTATTTCTAACCAAACCTGATGACCTGAGTTCTATCCCCAGAACCGACATAAAGATGGAGGGAGGAAATCGACTCCTGAAAGCGGTCCTCTGCTTTGCACATGCTTACCATGAAACACACATGCACGCCTCATTCACACACATACATGCCACACAGATACATACATACAATAATAATATTTTAAAAGGAATCTATTGCTTTATACAATAATATGTTCCAGAGATAATAATATGTGACTCTCTGCCTTGTGAAAGCAAAGCTAGAAGGTTTCATCTACTAACCAGAAAATAAGCTCATCCCTTTGGAGGACAAACATGCCGAGATCTCAGTCGTGAACTTCTCGGCTTGCAGACCTGTGAGAAATACATTCGTATCACCTGTAAGTTACCCATTCTCTGGTAGTTATACAAACCTAAACAGGCTGAAACACAATGCGATATTTATGTTCCTTCATCTTTACTAAAAGACTCCCCAATTTAATGTGTGCCAACAATATGTTTCATTAAAATAATGTGTAGTCAAACATCCCTGCTAATGAGACCAAATGGAAACAGAAGTTGCTAGAAAACAAAACTCTTGTAAAGTTTTTCTTTAAAAGAAGTCAGAAAGAGAATAGGGAGATTAGCTACAGAGAGATAGAGAGAGGGGAAGAGAGAAGGAGAGAGAGGGGAAAAGAGAGGGAGAGAGAGGGAAAGAGAAAATGATCCCCAAAGATGTTTTTGATAAAGGACTATTGCTTAAAATACTTAAAGAACTCTTAAAATTCAATAGTAAGAAAATAAATAACCTGCTCTAAAAATGGGGAAGGCAGGCAAAGCACATTAACAGACACCTCACCGTGGAGACACACAAGCGACGGACAAGCACAGGAAACGGTCCCCTGTGCCGTAATGCTCAGCAAGTTATAAACTTACCACCAAAACCTTTATCACTGCCAATTCACAGAGACACGGGACAGGGAGTCTCAACCATTGCTGGCAATAACACAAAACACAAACACACTGGGGAAGGCAGCTAGACACTCGTTACAAAATTAAACACATTCTCACTAAGATCATCTACCAAGATGCCCCTATATATTTGCCCAAATTATTTGAAAACTTAATGTCCACTCAAACTCCGAACACAGGTGTTTCTCAAAGCATTTTTTCATAATTACTCAAACATGGAAACAATCATAAAATCCATCATGTACATCAATATATATATATATATATATATATATATATACCTTCACCCCTTCAAAGTAGATCATTATGTAAAGATAGTCTGACATATGGTTCCAACTTCTGACATATTGGAAAGGCAAAAAAAAAAAATGGAGAGAATGAGGGCATTAGTGGTTGTGAGGAGCAGAAGGCAGGAGAGATGACTGAGTGAATTGCAGATCCTGGAGACGAGGAGACTGTCTGTATAATAAACATTACAACCGTGAACACATCAATGCATAATCAACAAAACCTATGCAAGGTGTGACAGTGAATGTGAAGTCAAGTGTACACTATGGGTTGTGGGTGATGGTGGTCTCCATCATGCACTATGGGTGTGTACATGATCATATACTATCTGCTATCGGATGTTGGTAGTAGGAGAGATGGGGCTGGATGTATCAGGACAAGAAGTGTATAGAAAATTAGTACTTTCTGTTTAATTTTGTAGTGAACTCAAAACTACTCTGAAGCTGTGCCTGGTGGCAGACACCGTTAATCTCAGCGCTGGGAAGGCAGAGGCAGGCAGATCTCTAAGTTCAAGGCCAGCCTGGTCTACAGAGTGAGTTCCAGGATAGGCAGGGCTACACTGAGAAACCCTGTCTTGGGGATAGAGGGAGCAAGAAAAGAAAAGCAATGTGGGCCAAGCTTTTTGCTTCAATGGCCAAGCTTTTACTGCCAAGCTTGAGGACTGTACTTCAAGCCCTAAGAACAACACAGGAGAAAGAGAGAACCAACTCCAAGTTGTACACACACACACACACACACACACACACACACACACATAGAGAGTAATTTAAATAAGTAAATAAAGTAAGATCTGTTAAAGAAGAAAAAACCAGAGTAATATTAAGGTAAGATGTTTTCTATTTTCTTTAAACCCAGTGCAAGCTTTTAGTGGCAAAGCCAGAGGGTGCCTCTGACAGGAACCTGAGCTCCCTGGCCCTGCTGTGCTGCCTTCTGAGGCCCAGATAGATGTGAGAAATGACACAGATGTTCTGAGATTCCTAGGCAAAGAGCTTGACTCAGCAGGAAAGTGCAAAGGCCTGAGTTGCTGTATTAGTTTCCTGCAGCTGCTGTAAGAACATTCCAAAGCCTGGATGGCTTACTGTGCTCCCTCCAGTCTCAGGGCCTTCCTTGCCTCCATGGTGGTTTGAATGGGAATGACCATTCATAGGCTCATTGGTTTGAGTATTTGGTCCCCAGTGGGTGGAACTGTTTGGGAAGAATTGGGTGGAACTGTTTGGGAAGGATTGGGAGGAGTGGCCTTGTTGGTGGAGGCGTGGTCTTGTTGGAGGAGGCTTGTCAGTGGGCACAGACTGAGATTTCAGAAGACTCATGCCATTTCCAGCTCGTCTCCTCCTATGACTTGAGGTTTTGCCAGCTGGGCTCTCAGCAGCGGCTCAGCCACCTGCCGCCATGCCTTCACTCAGCTACCAGCAACTATAACCTCCTGGAACCACAAGCCCAATTAAACTCTTTTAGGAGTTGCCTTGGTCACTGTGTGTTATCACAACAATAAGAAATTTTCCAGTGTTCTGTGATTTGTTACACAGCCTCTGCCTTCATGTGTGGACAGTTGTCTTCTTTGCTTCTAATTTTCATCTTAAAAATCACCATTCCTGGTTAAGGAAGTGACCCAGTTATTGGAATGCTACCCTGTCATATACAAGGCCTTGGGTTTGATCCCCAGCACTACATAAGCCAGGTGTACTGATACTGAGAATTTAATCCTTGAAAGTGAAGGCAGGAGAATCATCAGTTAAAGGCCATCCTTAGTTACATGGTAAATTCAAGACCAGCCTAGGGTGCATGAGACCCTTTCCAAACACAAAAGTAAGCCAGGCAGTGGTGGCACATGCCTTAATTCCAGCACTCAGGAGCAGAGGCAGGTGGATCTCTGTGAGTTTGATGCCAGTCTGGTCTACAGAGTATATTCCAGGACAGCCAGGGCTACCCAGAGAAACTGTGACTTAAAAAGTCAGATAGATACTTCTGAGTGTGGAGGTGAGATCTCCACCTTCTCTCTGGAGGGGAACAGCTAGGAGCACACAAGGCATACGATCAGTGGAGCAGCTGGGACAGGAGTCTTCCAGCAGTCATTTGCACCAGGGAGCCAGGGGGCTTCACAGCTTTCTGTGCACAGACCCTGCCAGAAGAGAGTTGATCTCCCAGGAGTACAGACACAGGCTTACAGGCCCACAGGAGGGACAAGCTCCAGCCAGAGACAGCAAGACCAACCAGCACCAAAGATAACCAGATGGTGAAAGGCAAGCACAAGAACCTTACCAACAGAAACCAAGGCTACTTGGCAGTTCTCCCACCATAGTAATTCCTGGATACCCCAACACATCCGGAAAAGCAAGAGTTGTATTTAAAATCTTATCTTATAATGCTGATAGAGGACTTCAAGAAGGACATAAATAACTCTCTTAAAGAAATACAGGAGAACATGGGTCAACAGGTAAAAGCCCTTAAAGAGGAAACACAAAAATCCGTTAAAGAAATACAGGAGAACATGGGTCAACAGGTAAAAGCCCTTAAAGAGGAAACACAAAAAATCCCTTAAAGAATTACAGGAAAAAACAAAAAAGCAAGTGAAGGAACTAAACAAAACCATCCAGAATCTAAAAATGGAAGTAGAAACAATGAAGAAATCACAAAGGGGGACATCTCTTGAGATAGAAAACCTAGAAAAGAGAATAGGAGTCATAGATGCAAGCACCAACAACAGAATACAAGAGATAGAAGAAAGAATCTCAGGTGCTGAAGATACCATAGAAAACACTGACTCAACAGTCAAAGAAAATGCAAAATGCAAAAATCTTGTGATCCAAAACATCCAGGAAATGCAGGACATAATGAGAAGACCAAACCTAAGGATTATAGGTATAGAAGAGAGTGAAGATTTACAATTTAAAGGGCCAGTAAATATCTTCAACAAAATTATAGAAGAACCTAACCTAAAGAAAAAGATGCTCATGAACACACAAGAAGCCTACAGAACTCCAAACAGACTGGACCAGAACAGAAATTCCTCCTGTCACATAATAATCAAAACACCAAATGCACAGAACAAAGAAAGCAGCAAGGGGAAAAGGGCAAGTAACTTATAAAGGCAGACCCATCAGAATTATACCAGACTTCTCACCAGAGACCATGAAAGCTAGAAGATTCTGGGCAGATGTCATACAGACCCTAAGAGAACACAAATGTCAGCCCAGACTACTATACCCATCAAAACTCTCAATCGCCATAGATGGAGAAACCAAGATATTCCATGATAAAACCAAATTTATACAATATCTTTCCACAAATCCAGCCCTACAAAGGATAATAGATGGACAACAACAATACAAGGAAGGAAACTACACCCTAGAAAAAGCAAGAAAGTAATCTTCCAACAAACCTAAAAGAAGGTAGCCACACAAACATAAAAATAACATCAAAAATAACAGGAAGCAGCAATCACTATTCCTTAATCTCTCTTAATATCAATGGACTCAACTCCCCAATAAAAAGACATAGACTAACAGAAATATTTTCATGTAAATCTTCAATTTTAACAGAAAATGTTAGTAATTCCTCTTTCAATTAATTTAGAATGTTTTTATGTCTACCATCTTATCTGTATTATTTCCATGATAATCTTCAATGTTAACATGTTTTTCTATATATTTCTTCAATTTTATCAGAAATATGTTCCATGTACATCTTCAGTTTTATCAGAAAATGTTTATAATTCCACTTTCAATCAACTTAGAAACATTTTTATGCCTACAATTTTATCTGTATAATTTTCCATGAAATAGTCAATCTTAATGTGTTTTTCTATATTTCTTGAATTTTATCAGAAATATTTTCCATGTAAATCTTCAATTTTATCAGAAAATATTTATAATTCCACTTTCAATCAACTTAGAAATATTTTTATGCCTACCTTTTTATCTGTATAATTTTCCATGATAATCTTCAATTTTAACATGTTATTCTATATTTTTCTAGAATTTTATCAGAAATATTTTCCACGTAAATCTTCAATCTATCATAAAATGTTTCTACTTCCTTTTTCAAAAAGAAAAAACCTAAAAAATAAAAAATAAGCCAGATAGAAAGAAAGAAAGGAAGGAAGGAAGGAAGGAAGGAAGGAAGGAAGGAAGGAAGGAAGGAAGGAAGGAAGGAACCAAAACACCAGTTACATTGGATTCAGGTCTATCTTTCTGACTTTACCCTATGTAGCTTACACGTGATATAGTACCCTATTTCTAAAGAAATGTCACATTAATAAGAACCAAGATTAGGATTTCAACAAAACTTTGTTTATATCATGTGTGTGTGTGTGTGTGTGTGTGTGTGTGTGTAAGCATGTGTATAATTGTGTGTTCGTGTTTGTGAGCACAGTCCTGTGTGCCGTGGTATGCATATGGAGGTCAGAGGGCACCTTGCCAGTCTACCCTTCCAACCTTGCTGTGCCTGCTGTGTAAGTCAGACTAGCTGGCCCAGGAGCTCCCAGGGATTCTCCTGTCTCTACCTCTCTGTCACATAAACACACTGCAAACTATATCCACTTTTACATGGGTTTTACATACCCAAAGTTCTTGTAAGACATCACAGTTCAACTAGACAGACAGAACTGCTGGTGGCCTTCTGAACTGCTCAGAAACAGCTAAAGTTTATGCCTCTGCACTCATACCATAGAAAACAAAGCCCCTGGTTTGTTAAGTCTGTTCATTCACAGTGTGGAGTTTATTTCCTCACTGAGGTTATTTCTACAGCAAGATCTGAGAATTTGAAGGCTCTCAGCCTTTGGAACCGTCTGTTCAGAGCGCAGTCTGTATGTAGCCTCTTAAGGACAGGCACATTATTCTCCTATTTGGGAGTGGTTGTAATGGGTGGGACCTTCTGCTCAGCTAAGCATTTTCTAGTCGTAATTTAAATATCAAAACTGTTTTCAAATGAAAGCTTGCCAGACTCTGCAAAGGTCAGTGGCCATGTACTCAGCAGCCAAACGCAGGCCCTCCCCCTTCCTTAGACTCACAGCCACCTCAGTATATCCTCATTAGTCACCAGGCTTACCTCCGCGAATGAATGACACTACAAATGTGGCCATTGTGCTCCTGTTACCAGAAGTGCGGTGTGCTTGTCCAACACAATCATGTTCAGTTTTATGGCGCTATCTCTCTGCCAGGTGTGGAGCTCAGACGCGCTGCCAGCAGCCAGTGCCGAACTCTGTCTGAAGCTTGAGGGAGTTGTTCGGAGGTCACAGAGTGTGTATGTGGCACTCAGAAACTGGTTACGATTCACCCAGCTGAAGCATGGGCCCAGCAGCTGGTCCCACAGCCCTGGAAGAGGCACTTCACCTGCGGTGAACTCCATAAACGTTGTCATTAGAGAAAGCTGGTGTCCCCTCACTTGCTTTTAAAACAAATGGGGGCTGAATGCTAAGTCCACATAATCCATCTTCCCTTTTCTTCCCCAAAATATTTATTCAGTGCCAGTCTTGTGCCCAGCTAAATAAAGGAACTGGAAACCAAACAAATAAGGCAGTATTCCTGCCTCTGATTTAGTTACAAAGGGGGAAAATGGAATATTTAAGGGTCAGAACTGGTGACATTAACTTAAGGACGGGGCCTCAATGTGAAATCATATATGTACTAATGATGTCAAAGTTGATGTGAGGGCCAGAGAGACGGCTCAGTGGGTAAAGGCACTTGCAATGCAGTCCTGGCCACCTGAGTTTGATCCCTAGAACCAACAAGATAGAATGTGAAAACCAACGTCTGCTAGATGTCCTCTGCCATCCACACGCATACACATACAAAGGTCAGAAGTGTTTAGAAAGCTATCTCAGCAGACTCACACATAGAAGATGATAGCAGAACATGGGAGGGCTGGCAAGATGGCTCAGAGGATAAAGGGGCTTGCCACCAAGCCTGACGCCCAGAACCAACATGGTAGAATAGGAGCTCAGACATCTGCAAGATGTCCTTTGCTCTCCACATATGCTGTATGGATGTGTGTGTCTGCAAGTACATACACACACACATACACACACACACACACACAGAGACAAGTTAAGAAATAAACATAATACGAATGTGGTACATTAGGAAAGCATATATCCAATGATACTAAAACTTGTGGATTAGTTAACTGATGAATGAGGGGATGTGTGGCACATGATAAAAATAGTTAATTCTGCAATATAGATGTTATTAGTAAAATCCAAATTCATGCACTTAACAAAGTAACTGAACTGCAATCCCAGTCAAAATTTTATAGTATTAAAGTTTTGGAAGGTGGGGTGCAGTGAACTTCATTGGTAGCATTCAAGAGAGTAGCATTCCCTAAGGCTCTCTCCTTCCTCTGGGGGTCTGGGATGGAAACTGTGAGGGAGATGTTCAGTGTCGGGGGGCCGAGTTGGGTCAGGTACTCCTCAGCAGCCCAGGACGCTCTCTCTCTCTCTCTCTCTCTCTCTCTCTCTCTCTCTCAGTGTCCTTGCTGGGGTGGGCGGTCCAGGGGTTCTTACTCCTTGGAGGCCATGTACGACATGAGGTCCACCATCCTGTTGCTGTAGCCATGTTCATTGTCAAGGAAATGAGCTTTAGAAAATTGTCATTGAGAGCAATGCCAGTCTTACCATCAAAGATGGAAGAAAGGCCATCACTGCTAAAGTTGCAGGAGACAATCCGGTCCTCAGCGTAGCCCAGGATGCCCTTTAGTGGGCCCTCGGATGTCGCTTCACCACCTTCTTGATATCACCCTACTTAGCAGCTTTCTCCAGGTGGCATGTGAGATCTATGACAGACACACTGGGGGTAGGAACATGGAAGGCCATGGCAGTGAGCTTCCTGCTCAGCTCTGGGATGGCCTTGCCCACAGCCTTGGCAGCACCAGTGGATGCAGGGATGATGTGCTGGGCAGCCCAGGGTCAGCATGCCGCAGCTTCCCAGAGGGGCCATCCACAGTCTTCCACAGAGTGGCAGTGGTGGCATGGACAGTGGTCATGAGCCCTTCATGGATGATCTTGGCTGGGGGATAAGCCGTTGGTGCCAGAATCATTGCAGACAATGTTGAATGAGTCATCATACTTCTCATGGTTTGCACCCATCACAAACCTGGAGGCATTGGTAGAAGGAGTGGAGATGACAACTTTTGGGTCTTCCAGGGGGCCCCAGGCTTTCCCAAAGAAATCAGAAGATTCCACAGCATACTCAGCACCATTATCACCCCATTTGATGTTAGCAGGATCTTGCTCCTGGAAAATGGTGAGGCCCTTCCCATTGATGACAAGTTTCTTGTTCTCAGCTTTGGCTGTGCTGTTGAACTTGCCATATGTGCAGTCATGTTGTGGGGAAATATTAAAATGAGTAACGATATTCTGTGCTAGGCTGGGCGCCCGTGGGCCACATGGCACAGCGGGTGAGGTGTTCTCTTTTCAGCACACTCTCTGGCCCAGTGGTTCCTGACTAGTCTCCCCCCTACTTGCTAAGTTCCCATTGGCAGGTGGCTACTGCGCCAGCCCATGCTTCTAAATCCCCATGGTCTTTGTGGTGCATATCAGGCAAACCCACTCTTTGCCATAGTACCTTTCTCTCTGGAACCCAGTCTAGTCACTGCAAGAAGAAAAACACCACACGAACATAGTTCAGAAACAAGGATAACTCAATCTCTGGACACAACAACTAGAATCCTAATCTTGTAAACCATATTAAATCTAATTCCTCCAGTGGCGAATCCTGGCAGAAACTCCATGAAACCAGGAGACACTAGCAGCTACATCTTGCCCTTTTGTTATCCCTGATCCAAAGTCCCTAACTCTCTCCTGCTCCCTCTCTTCCTCCATCCAACCCAGAAGTCCCGCCTACTCACCCAGTGATTGAGTCCTTTATTCATTGGGGGATAGTTCACAAGAAGTCACTTTAGTATGCGACTCATGCCTTGTTCCAGACAGCCCCTCCTGGGAAAGCAGAATTAACATTAAAATACAACAGCACCAGGGCCATCCACAAGCCATCACACTGGAACATGCATACCTTGTATTTGGAGTCAGTGAAGGGCTTTGATGGCAACAATATCAGCTTTGCCAGTATTAGAAGAAGCTCTGGTAACCAGGTACTTAATAAGGCCAAATTTGTTCACTTTGACCTTTGCCATCATGTCTCCAGGACAAAGCTGGCATGAGAAGATGTGTCTGTCTCTGGAATGGGGAGGAGCAGAAAGTCGAATTAAAATGTTTTAATGTGAAGTCAGATATACTTTAGGAACTATATTTTAATAGAAACAGGCATAAAAATGTGTGGAATGTGGCATTGTATGTGAGCCAATACTTCTCAGCTATTTTTTTCTTGAGTACTTTGGTATTCTCACCCCCTCTTGTGCCTCAATTCCAGGCACAAATCTATACAATCCTCTTTGTTTGGAGAAAATAGGGGTGGGAATGATACTTTGGAGCCCAAAGGAATGTTAGGAGTAGTGGAACCTATGTGGAGTCTCCAAGTTGAATCAGTGGTGCATCATTAAAAATTTTTAAGATAAGCGATGCCATCATGCTAAATGACAGTGAATTTTATGGTGTCTAAATGAGAGAGAGGTCTTCGCGATGGGGCCGTATGGAATCAATGAGACAGCACTTCCACATTACCAAGCACAGCTCTCAGTGACAGATAGGTACAACATCAGAGACAACCAGCCAAATCCACTCCCTACTCTGTTTTATATATGAGGCACCCAACTAGGCTGCATTTCCCAACCTTCTTTGCAGTCAGGTATAATGACACAGCAACAGACAACAAAAATACGTGAGTCAAAATAAATGACACTTAACGCACTGAGAAGCTTCCTCTGCACTGTCCCCTTTCTTTGAACGGCAAACACAGCTGTAATGACTGCAAACCAGAAGCTAAAGATACTCTTTGGGAATGTCTTGTGGATACAGAGCATGGGACCCTCTGTGGCCACATGGAAGAGTTACTGCTACATCTGCCTAGACTAATGTGCTGGTTTCTACTGCTTCTGATACAGCAAGCCTACCTTTGCCCTTAATTTTTGCAATGTTATCTTCCACATGCTAAGCATTTAAAGTATCTGCAATCGTCATACATGTTACTTTGCTCTGCGGGCTAGTTTTAGGTCAACTTGACACAAGTTAAAGTCATCTGAGGAGAAAAACCTCAATTAAGAAAATGCAAAATAAGTAAACAAATAAATAAATATATGAATAAAATAATTTTTAAAAAGAAAGAAAATGTTACCATAAGATAGGGCTGTAAACAGTCTGTGGGGCATTTTCTTAATTAGTAATTGATGGGAGAAGCCTCAGCTGTTTGTGAGTGGCGCCACCCCTGGGCTGGGATCCTGAGTTCTGTAAGAGAGCAGGCTAAGCAATCCATGGGGAGTAAGTAGCACCCCTCCATGGCCTCTGCATTGTCTCCTGCCTCCAGTCTCCTGCCCTGCTTGAGTCCCTGTCCTGGCTTCCTTCAACGATGGACTACAATGTGGAAGTATAAGCTGAATAAACCCTTTCCTCCCCACCTTGCTTTTTGGTCATAGTGACTCATTGTAGCAACAGAAGCCCTCACTCAGACATTTGCAATATATTAACTTCACTCCTCATATTACAAATGCCTTCCAGCATTCAAAGATCATCCTCAAGGGTCTTAGGATCTGACTCTGCAGTACTTGTCATGAAGGAATAGGACAAGAGCTCATATCCCCATCCCCCATAGCTCAAGCTGTGTGGACATGACAGCCACCTTCTGAAGGCAGGAGAAGGTGGCAGTGTATATGTCCTCAGGACAATCTGGCTAGGTAGACTAGCCATGAGTGAGTTCTGGGTTCAATTGTTAGACTCTTCCTCAATGAATAAGGTGTAAAAAGATATCAATTGCAAATGCATGCACACACATCCATCTATAGCCACACATACATACATTGTACATACACACAGCACATACATACACATGTAATAAATAAATATATTTTAATTTAAAATTGCCTTTAACTATTTGCATTATCTAAATTACTCATATGAATTAACACAATGTTCTTGAGAGTCTCTCTTTGATTAATGGCTGTGGTATCTTCAGTCATATCTAGTGATTAGAGAAGGTTGGAGTTTAAGATAGACAAGCAGGAAAAACAATTTAAGTTTCTCAGTAGTGACTCTTCCTAGAAAGGCCAACTCTCCCTCACCCAACAATTACTCTCTTCCTAAAACAACCTAACTTCCTCAGTGGAAGTTGAGACCATCCTAAAAGCATCCAGAACTTTCTTAATGATCAGATGCCCCATTGTGATTCCTCCCTTTGTAGCCAAACAAGATATCCTTTTGATTTTCTGTCATCTGAAATATTTGTTGTCTTGGGTCCTTGAAAAGTCCAGTAGGAAATAGGCCGAGTGTAGTACATTTGAAGATAATAGACATTATTAAAATATTCTAGGTAAAATAGTAATGTCTGCAAAAATTTAGTGGAGACATATTAAGGTTTAGCTTTAAAAAAAATGAATCAGCTCAATAAATCATTTTTAAGTTATGCTAAATCATTTGTTAAGCATCTACAATACACGAAGCACATCTCACTGACTATCCCTTCCCTGAAGTAACTTGTGACGATTAACATTTCCTGTAGGCTTGACTGGATTTATAGTATCCCATGGAAATACACTTCTGGGTGTGTCTATGAGGGTATTTTCAGGAAAGTTTAACTAAAGAAGGAAGGCCCACCCTAAATATAGGTGACATCAACCCACTGGCCAACATCCTGGACTAAATAGAAGAAAAAGTGAGCTTGATACCACATTCATCTATGTGTATTTTGTGACTACAGATATCATGTAGCCAGCTGCCTCAATCTCCCTGCTGTCATGGTAGATGGTGCCCTCAGACTGTGAACCAGAAAAAAAGAACCCTACTTTCCTTATGTCAGGCATAAAACTTAGCACTAAAAATTAATGACAGACTACAACAAGATCTAAATAATATAGGTAAATTATATCTGATCATCTTGGAAGGAGATATTAATTTTGAGGAGCAGAGAGAGAAGAGAGTCAGAGTATGCAGAATAAAATCAAGTCTTAACTTATTCCCATTTCTCAGCCTCTAAAAACAATTATTCCTAAATATTCTCAGCTGTATTGAATACTTGATCCCCAATGGTGATGCTAGAAACTTTGTGGGGTCTGCCTAGGGGAAGTAGGTCACTGGAGACATACTCTTGAAAGATATAGCACCCCCCTCTCTTTTCCTCCCTCCCTCCCTCCCTCCCTCCTCCCTCTTCACCATAAGATAAACACTGGCAGTCACATGCAGCCACTGTGATACTCTGCCTCACCACTGGCCATGAACCTGTAACTTTTGAATCATGAGTCAAAATAAACTGTGCTGCCTTGTAAGTAGCTCTTATCGGGCATTTTGCGACAGCAACAAGAACATCCCACTGGTCCAGTCATCTCCCTCTGAGCTGTTTCATCAAAAAGGATGTTCGTTTCATAGGTAAACCCAAGTCATCCTCTTGTTGAGTCATTTGCTCCTCCCCCTGGCGCCAGTTCAGCAGTGATTCTTTGCCTTGGTGCTGATACGATGACCTGGGATCCTTCTCTTACAGTATAATAATGACTTCCATGGAAGGAAAAAAAGATCATACTTTCCTTTTGTTTCTTTTCTCCTTGGTGCAAACAAAAACACAGAAGTTAGGCTTAAAAGATAGCTCAGTAGTTATAAGCACTGGTTACTCTCCTAGCAGACCCTGGTTCAATTCCCAGCCCCCACCTGACAGCTCAAAAGTGTGGTTAGCTTCACACTAAGCTATCCAAATATTTTATCATAGAAACAATAATTGCAAAGATGGAAAAGCTTCCATTTGTACTAAAAACAAGCAATTGGCTATGATGTTACCTGTATAAATTCCCCTGTCCACAGTAGAAATAGCACTTTACAAGATTATGCCCACAACTTTTGGATTCATTTTACTACTTCCAGGCACTCTCCAAGCAAATGAGCCATCTACACTGATGGCCAATATTAGTTGTGTGAACAGGAAGAAGCATCCTCATTCCTTCTGGCTAGGCTGAACTGCTGGACAGGCCTCCTCTTTGCAACATCTCTGTTAGGGAGACAGACACTAGAGCGTGCCCATAGAGGAACCATCAGAACTAATTGGCCATGCATATGTACTAATGCAATAGCAACACAAATGGTATAGGAGCAACAAATCACTTTCTTATTGGATTTACTGTCCCCTCCATAAGACATCATTCATGCCTTGCGCATGGCTGCGTAAGTCATAGACGTAGGGGATAAGTTAGTATCACTAGTTTAATAATGGACATAATAATAATCCTCCATCTAAGTTCTGGTAAGAATTTTATACTAGATATATTATAAACTATAATTTTACAGATTAGTGCATCTCTCAACCCTCACCAGAGAGGCTTCTTTTTGCAGTGGATGATAAATAGCAATAGAGACAACATGGAGGAAATAAGACACTTTAGTGCTCGGCTGTAAATAAGATCTCCAAGGCTCAGGGATTCTCACAGAAGAGGGACTAGAAATATCGAAAGAGGGGCTGGAGAGATGGCTCAGCGGTTAAGAGCCCTGACTGCTCTTCCAGAGGTGCTGAGTTCAAACCCCAGCAACCACATGGTGGCTCACAACCATCCATAACAAGATCTGATGCCCTCTTCTGGTGTGTCTGAAGACAGTGTACTTACATGTAATAAATAAATAAATCTTTAAAAAAAAAAAAAAAAGAAAGATCAAAAGAACCAGGAAGATTGGATGTCTGCAACAAAACCCTATTTGCCATCCATGGCAGGATCATTGCATATATAGACTCACACATGTTGTGACTGCATGCATAAGAACAGAATTGAGGCAGTTGAGATCCCATGATGCATGAGCATGGGGCTCGTGATGTCTCATCCGAAGGCAGAGTTCATTTTCTTCAGGGATATTGTCTCTGAGAAACCACTCTTGTCCTACAGCCCATACTAACAGGGAAAAAAAGGAAAAAAATGGAATCTGGGTTTAAAAACAGAGTGCAAGAGATTGGGAAGGGGAAATGGTAGAGAACAGGAGAGGAATTAGAGAGAAGGAATGGGGAAGGGTATATTTGATCAAAACACATTATACAAAGACATGAAATTCTCAACAACAAAAATATTTAATTTTAGAACCAATGTTCCCATGTGGTACATGGCGATCCTGCTCGCCCATCCATGGTCTGAGCCACAACAGTGCTTTACGGCCTATCCCACAGGAGTTCATTCAGGGTTGAAAACATGATTTAAGCCTAGCTACTCAGAGGCCTGTCCTAGGATTTTAAAAAGTTGAAACTGACTGAAAGAAAACACTTCTCCTATAGAGATGAAGAAATTATGGGTCAAAGAAAACCACTTTTCTCCATGAAGAACAAGATTTTTCTCACTATAAAATAAACACCAAATGCCTAAGAAAGCAGAAGTGAGGTCTGGAAGAGTGTACGCAGTGTTGTGGCAGGTTCCAGCCATGGAAGCCTGAGATGCGACGGTCCTAGAAAACCATCCTTCAGATCTGAGATTTCCAAGACTTTCAGTCAAGCTCAAATTTGACTTAAACTACATTAGAGTGAGCTTCTTCTGGGTAAACAAAATGGCCCTTATTACACACTGTGCAGAGCAAACCAGTTTCCCCAGCAAGAGGAGGCACATTGGGCAAGGTAGTCTTTCAGTTGATATAGGAAAGTTTTGTATATGTGGCCTGGAAGTTCTTTGGCCAATATAATTACTCTATACATAGCCGCATAGGACTTTAAGGAAGTGGGTTTCTAGCATGTCACAAAATGAATATATTCATACTTGGCTAGTCATTGAATAGAGCTTTATCAGGACCCCCGTCCTCCCTGGGATGCCCACTAGCTCTTATATATTGAACCAGTTACAAGGGAAGAGAAGGGAAGGGAAGGGAAGGAAGGGAAGGGGAGGATAGGGGAGGGAATGAGGGTTTGAGGGGAGGGAGTATGGAGGAGGGAGAGAAGGAGAGGGAAGGGAAGGGGGAGGGGGAGGGGGAGGGGAGGGGAGGAGAGGGAAGGGAAAAGATAATGGTTATGCCCAGTTTGCCCGTAGAAGGTAATCTCTACCAAACTATGTTATTCCTACTAAGTGCTTGGAAACTTTTTTTTTTTTAAAGAACATTTGAGTTGTAATATGCAGAAGATAGGAAGGTGGCTCAGTGGGTAACAGTGTTGGCTCTTAAGCATTGAGACCTGTGTTCAAATCCCCAGGATCCACATCAAAAGTTGGCCATGTGCTGCCTATGGCAATGGCTGTGTTTACCAGCACTGAGGGACAGAGACGGACAGATCCCAAGAGCTCGCTGGCTGGGTAGCCTAGCCAAATGGAAACTTACGGTTCAGTGAGAGAGCATCTCCTGGTAATACAATAAAGAATGAGAGAGGAAAAGGCCCAACAACCCCCTCTGGCCTCCATGTATGTGCACGCACAAGTGCACATAATCATGTTCTCAAGTGTATCTGCCACACAGAGACAACACACACTGACACATACAAAGGAACATGTAAGTCCTCCACATGACATAACAAATTGATTGAATATCAAATTAAGTTTGAAAAGGTGCTTTTGCAAGAATGGAAAGGAAGATAATGTCCTTTGTGTAAGAGAACATGGAAGAATCAAGAATCTAACTAGCATCAGGAAATAGCTGCTCTCCAGTTAGGCGTGTTTGTCCTCTACGACATTCTGGGCTTTGGCTGTCCTGGACCTTACTCTGTAGACCAGGCTGGCCTCGAACTCAGAAATCTGCCTGCCTCTGCCTCCCAAGTGCTGGGATTACAGGTGTGCACCACCATCGTCCAGCTTGGGCTTCGATTTTAAATGAAATGTTTTCCCAGTGGCATAAGATAATTCCTGTCAAATAAATAGTTTATTTTTTGTTTCACGTTCTCATTCCCTGATGATGAAGGGTCAGACACAGCCCTTCCTCTGGGGAGGGCAGGCTATGACAGGCTGTGTGGTCAGAGGACAATTTGTTGGAATCAGCTTCTCTCCCTTGATCACGTGGAGAACATTCTGGGCTCAAAGTCAGTTCACAAAGCTTGATGGCAAACGTCTTCACCTGTTGAGCTGCCGTGGTGGCCCAGTGAAGTCTGTAAACATGATATTTTATAGACAGAGGTGAAAGAAAAAATGTCTCCTGGGAATAGTGGACCTCTCTGTATATTTAGAAGGTGAAACTCTCACTTGGCAAATTTCCTAAACTCTCCTATTTCCTTATAGTTGGGACATGGTATAACCAAGCAAATGAATATGTAAGTATTCATCTTATAGCCAAAAAATTCTGCTTTGCTTTGCTCCAACCACTCATGTTGTTATGGTAGAAAAGGCATCCCAGAAACTCTAGTCACAGGTTCTTTTTTTGGTTTTCTAGTCACTGCCTGTCAGGGCAGGTATATTCCAAACAATAGCCCAGACTAAGGATATTTACATCTAAATATCTTATGAGGTCCCTGCCATACAGATAAGTATTGGGCAAGGTAGAAAGAATTTACATTTGAGTTGGTTCCCTAGCTACCTTCCCCCACAAGTTAATCCAGTTCCGCCTTTAACTCTTGATTTTGCTTGCAGACAGGCTATCTCAGGCCCACCTGAATAGCAAGGGAAGTTTATGAGGAACTGGCCTTTTGTGTTACAGGCCTCATGCGGGGAGTTCTTGAGAAAAACAACCTTTCTTAGCTTATCCAGGTGTGATTCAAGATATAGTTTATACTTAATACTCAAGAAGACTCAATTGAGTCTGAGAGAGAGAGTAGAGAAACAGTAGATAATTTTTACTCAGAGAGGCAATAGATTTTTTTCTACTCAGAGAGAGACACTCGGAGGAGAAATGAGTTAGTTCATCCAGGCTTGAGGCTAGAGGCTGTTACCAGAGCTAATCACTGGAGCTGATCACCTGGGCCCTACGATGGCCCCAGGCATGGCACAGAGAAGAATGCAACCGGCAGACTAGGCAAAAATACTCTTGAAAGACAACGCGAGCCAGGCAGCTTCCCAAGCTCTACAATGCCGCCATTTTTGCCAGGAGGCTAGGCATGGGAACCATCCCATGTCCTAGGCCGACTCGACATCGAGACCAAGATGAAGAAGCAGTTTAACCACATGGACCCTGGACTTTGGGTAAACACTCTGTATTGCCGGAGAAAGCCTAGCTAGCCTTTTACAGATGTACGTGATGTTTAATTTGAGATGTTAACTTGACTAGACTTTGGGAGATACCCGAAAAATACACTCAGATTTCAAACCACCTCTGTGGTCATATCAGTTTGTCAATTTCCACTGTACCTGTGTCTTCCTAGACCAAAGAATCCTAGTTATCCCGCAGCAGACCCATGGTCTATAACATTGAGAAATTTTACCTGGACTCAACGGTTAGCATTTTCAGGTTATGGTCTAAGTTCTAGTTTTCTACAGACAGTAGAATGAGGGGTCAGGTGGTAAGCCACCTTTCTTCCACAGAACCGTGGAGATGACATCAGTTCCACCACTGTCAGCAGCCAATCTGTCTGTCCCATGCTCAGGTGTGTCTCACCTAACTCCCCTGCCACAGAACATGTGGAACAGATTCATAGGCTTACATGACTTCTGTTGTTCTGCAGTGCCTGGAACACCTCGGCAGGAATCCTTGTGCACATGCCCTGGTGTTAGAGTTTTTATTCCGGCTTCTTGGCCAGGACAGTGTGCCTTCATGTTTGTCCTTGAATGATTCATCACACCATCCACCCAGAAAGGCTGTCTCATAACATCTGATTCACACAACACACTGCCAGTCTCTTTATCCATAGAACTCCCTTGAAGTCTGTGATACGCACTGACATTCCTTCCCTTCATTTTCAAGTAACTAAGGACAAGGATTTGGTTTAGTTCAGCACTGAATCTCCTGTGCCTAGAACAGTCGTACCTACACAGTGTATTGGAATGAATTCACATGTGGGTGCATAGATGGGTGGGTGAGTCTAGAAGAAACTGTACAGTTTGGCTACTGTGAGCATGGAATTAAGTTTGGAATACCCAAGATGTAATTCACAGGCCACATGAAGCTCAAGAAGAAGGAAGACCAAAGTATGGATACTTCGGTCCTTCCTAGAAGGAGGAACAAAATACCCATGGGAGGAGATACAGAGACAAAGTGTGGAGCAGAGACTGAAGGAAAGGCCATCCAGAGACTGCCCCACCTGGAGATCTGTCCCAAATCCAGACACTATTGTGGATACCAACAAGTGCTTGCTGACAGGAGCCAGATATAGCTGTCTCCTGATAGGCTCTGCTAGTGCCTAACAAATACAGAGGTGGGTGCTCTCAGCCAACCATTGGACTGAGTGTGAGGTTCGCAATGGAGGAGTTAGAGAAAGGACCCAAGGAGCTGAAGGGAACAACAAGATCAACTAATCAGTCCCCTAGAGCTCCCAGGGAGTAAACCACCAACCAAAGAGTACACATGGAGGGACCCATGGCTCCAGCCACATATGTAGCAGAGGATGGCCTTGTCAGACATCAATGAGAGAAGAGGCCATTGGTCCTGTGAAGGCTCATTGGCCCAGTGTAGGGGAATGCCAGGACAGGGAAGCAGGAGTGGGTGTGTTAGTGAGCAGGGGGATGGACTTGTTGGACACCAGTGGGAAAAGAGGCCCTTGGGTCTGAGGGAGTTCCATGTCCCCGTGTAGGGTAATGCCAGGGAGGGAAGATGGTGGTGGGTGGGTTGGTGAGCATGGGGAGGGGGAATGAGAAAGGCGGTTTTTGGAGGAGAAACAAGGAAATTTGAAATGTAAATAAAGAAATTAATAAAAAAAGATGTTTTCATTTATGTGTAAGAGTGTTTTGCTTATACACACACACACACACACACACACACACACACGCACGCGTTCACCACAGGTATGCAATGCCTACAAGGGTCAGACAGCACTGAATTCTCTGAAACTGGAGCTACAAAGAGTCGTTAGCTGCCAGGTGAGTGCAAGAACAGCTAGTGGGGTGGTTTGACTTGTTTGTTTGTTTGTTTGTTTGTTGTTCTGGTTTTTCAAGACAAGGTTTCTCTGTGTAGTCCCAGCTGTCCTGGAACTCACTCTGTAGACCAGGCTAGCCTCGAACTCAGAAATCTGCCTCCCAAGTACTGGGATTAAAGGCATGTGTCTCTATTGCCCAGCTAGTCTTAACAACGGAACCAACAGAGAGCCGTCTCTACAGCCGCAAGCACGGACTTTGGAGGTAATGGACTCTTCTGTCTACAAGCTGTCCGGACTTCACCTGGCTCATGGGATTACAGACTCAATCAGGAAATGGGTGAGACAGGATACCTCTATCCCTCTTCCCGCATAGATAGGGAGCCAAAGGTAGCCTGAGGCAGAGGAACTGAAGCACCTCTCCAGTCTTACACGGTCATTTCCAGGAAGGGAAAAGCAAAAGCCTCGCACACCTGAGCAAAGCTATGCTCGACCAGTAGCAAAGCCCTTTAATGTACGCATGCACTTTGAACCAGTTTTATTTCCACAATTTAATAATAAGGAAAAATAATCTATTGGAGCAAAGGTCTAGCTACACATATTTTTTTCATAGCCTTAATTAATAATGATAAGAATTAGAAGCACACTCAGTATTCAGCAAGAAAATGATTTAGTGAATTACAGTACACTCATGTTATATAATATTGCATGGCCACTAAGAAGAAAATTGTAGAATATTTAATACTGTGGAAAATGCTTACATGTACTTCATCTTAAAAGACCAACCTGGCCAGCAAGATAGCTCAGGAAGTAAAGGAGTTTGCAGCCAAGCCAGAACAGAGTTCTACAAATTATCCTCTGATGTCTACCATGTTCCAAGTCCTGCATACACCCTCACTCCTAAGCACATGCACATACATAAAATAAACGAATGCATGAAAAATAATATTACCTGTGCCAAAAAAGATCTGCTTGGTTAAAGGCGTAGTGAAAGAATTGTAATTTTTGGTTTTTTTTCCAATAAATTAAGGTTATTTTCACACTTGATGTTTTTATTTGTTTCATTCATTTATCCATTCATTTTGTGGCTCCTGGAATTGAACCCAGACCCTTGTGTCGGCTAACACAACTGATTCTTTACATTTTAGGAAGAACAGCTTGCTGGCATCTTTACAACAAAGTACTACTACGTTTTGTTGGGGAGAAAATGAGAAGATCCTGAAATTGAAGGCCCACCCCCGGTCGCTGTGAAACGGACCCCTTATCCTGTTTCCTACATACCGTGACTTGCCTTTTGCCTATTTGTGGCTTGCCCATTTGTTTGTTTTATTTTCCAAGGTCTTGCTCTGTAGCCCAGACTATCCTGAAAGTCACTATGGACACCAGGCTGGCCTCAAACTCACAGAGATCTGGCTGCCTCTGTCTCTCAAGTATTGGGATTAAAGGCGTGTGCCACTGTGTCTCCCTCCTTGATGCCCTGCTTTTAAGTGTGTGACACCCCCCCCCCCAAGGCCTCGGCACAGAGCACTCCAGCTTCGTGACTGTGCATGCGTCTGAGCCTCTGTGTTACTCTGCATTAGCACATCTAACTGATGACCTTAGCTGAGTTGCATTTTTTTTTAAAGTCAAATTGACTTTGAGCATTGCTCATTAGATTTTAAGTACTAGATGATTCATCATGTACGGTAAATCTATTAGATAGATTACTCTGCAAGATTCACCACTGTCAGCGTGGCGGGCCTGCCTGGAAATTAAGGATAAGAATGGAAATTGAAGGAGAGAGATTCCTATCTGTGATTTGAAATTTAAACTTAGACAGCTATGGCAGGCATCCGAGCCTCAGTCAGAGGGCCAGGGCATCTGCCACATGTCTGAGACGTCTGCTCTGAGAATAGCCCAGGATCTCCTTTGAGAAAGGTGAATGCCTTGCTTCACAAGGAAAAAAATAAAGCTTGCATGTTAAAACACTGTAAGGAGTGTTTCTTTGTCCTTTAAAAAGACATTCACCATGTAGCTTGGCTGCATGTGTGATCATGTAACTTAACAATCGTGGAGTCTCTGAGGGTTAAATATAGCTTCAAACCAACAACAGTTCGGCCGGGGGCCTCGCTCACCAGATGCTGTTCCACTAATAGTGGGTGAGCTCATCCCCGGTGCGGACGGTTATTCATCTGGGAGAGAATAAGGAAAGTGAGACAATCATTACGTCACCCTTTCCTGTACATCACCCTCCCTACAGCTAAGAAGGAAGCACGCTGCTGAGGTAGATGTGAGCTGTCGTCGTGCTCTCGCGGGTCTGAGGGGAGGACTCGCCCTCGCCAGCTGGAGCACTCGGCAGTGAGCTGTAACCCTCTGCCTTGCTTCCAGCAGTTTACTGTTCTCTTCCCTGAAGCAGCTATCTCATTGTCCTCAGACGGCCGCTGGGGAGGCAGAGATGTTTCTAGAAGCATAAAAACTTCTGAATAATGGAGTAAACTTTTAAAATAACGCCCATGAGATCATGTCTTTTCTCGATGGAATGACTCATCCAGGCTACCTATCAAGTCCCAAGTTCAAGCTAGGATAAAATGAATTTATAGATAATACTGTAAAAATGGGCAAGCTATTATGATATGTTACAAATGTAATAAAAACACATATTACAATATGGAACAAATATTTGTCCACAGATATATGCATTTTTATCAAACCAAAAGCAGGACTGGAGAGACGGCTCAGCTGGTCAGGGTGTATACTGCTCAGAAGTCAGATCCCAGCACCCATGCTGGGTGGTCGTGTGACTTCAGCTCCAGGGGATCCAACGCCCTCTTGTGGATTCCATGGACACTGCACTAGTGCTACTGTGCTCGAACCTATAATCTCTCCCTCTCTCTCTTTTACACACACACACACACACACACACACACAGATGTGCAACTTTTATATGAAAAATAAATCAGGATTATCGTTAGAAAGCTCTCCTTTCTTAATTCACAACCTTAACTTCCTCCTGAATTTTGTTTCAACTCTCCTCTGAATACAAGAGCAAGTTGGCACCATGCAAGGGCTTAACCTGATTGCTTTCCTCTTCTTGGCTTACCTCTTTCTTAGAATAGCGCCACAAAGGAAGGGCCAGTCGCAAAGGACAGCGACTCGATGACTGACTGTGGGCTCCTGTCAATGATGCCTCAGGCCATCGGGCCTCCTCACGGCCACTGTGGTGGCCCCCGTGAAGAAGTCGGGTGTCTGAGAAAATACTTGCCCAAAGATAAAGACTTCACATTCTTAATTTCTGTTCTCTTCTCTCCCATGCTGACCCCTGCTCTCTATCTGTCATCTTCCGTACACATTTTCTTCCAAGAACACTGACAAGAGAAATAAGGCTCCTAGGCGTGGCCCCCAGAGCCACCCCTTTCTCCATTCCCTCTAGGTGCCAAGGTACCACTTGTAATGTTAGAATAATGAGAGGACCAGTGAATGGTGAGGAGGTTCAGCTGTCGGGGTACACCTGGAGTGTGTGTGTGTGTGTGTGTGTGTGTGTGTGTATGTGTGTGTGTATGTGTGTATGTGTGTGTGCATGTGTGTGTGCATGTGTGTGTGCATGTGTGTGTGCATGTGTGTGTGCATGTGTGTGTGTGTACATGTGTGAGTGCAGAAGTTCTAGACTCATGTACAGTGAACTTTAAATGTTTTATTAGGTAGTACAGCTTTGGATGATTTTTTTCTCATTCTTAGTAATTTCTATATTACTTGTATTTAAAACATAGGCAGATTTGTAATGGAACAAATAGAAATATTAAAAGTCAATTTTAATTGGATCAATTACTATATTTTTCCAGAATAGATACTGACCCAGATTCTATTTACCCATTCGAGAACAGTTCCCTTAGCGGGGAAATCACACCTCCTCATATCCCCACCCTTAGAGTCCCCTCCAGCTTCTCGCTCTGCGGGGTGGCTTACTTTGACCAATGGGGCTATAGTAAATATGCTGCAAACAGGGCTTTACACCAACACTTTCCTGAGATCTTGTGTTAAGCTGGAGATTAATGAACATCTTTCAGAAGACTTTCATGTTTCCCTTAGTTAATCTAGTATATGTGTGTATGTCTGTGTATGAAAGAGTGTATTTGTGTATATGACTGTGTTTGTCTGTATGTCTGTGTCTGTCTGTATGTGTGTCTATAAGTGTGCCTGTGTGTGTAAGTGTGCCTGTGTATATGAGTGTGTCTGTGTGTGTATCTCTATGCGTGAGTGTATGTGTGAAAATGTGCATCTGTGTGTGACTTTGTCTGTTATGAGGGTTCTGTTTGTGTGTGTCTGTGTATGTCTGTGTGTCTGTGTCTGTATGTGAGTTCATATGCGTATGTCTGTATGTAAGTGAGCTTGTATATCTGTATGTGAGTATGTCTGTGTTTGTGTGTGAGTGTGTCTTGTGTGGGGTATCTGTATGTGTGTGACTGTATGTGTGAAAGAGTGCCTGTGTGTACATGTCTGTATATGTGAGTGTGTGTGTGATTGACTGTATTGTGAAAGTATGTCTGCATGTGTCTGCCTGTGTGTCTATGTATGTGATATGTGTGTGTATATATGTGAGTGTGTCTGTATGTGTGAAAGAGAAAAGTTTAACACCTTTTTTACTCTTGTTTTTAAACATTCTTAAGATTGATTGATTGATTGATTGATTGATTATGCCTGTGTGCCTGAGTGTTTATATGTGACCATGTGTGTGCAGGAGCCCCCAGGGGCCAGAAAAAGTTGTCATATCACCTAGAACTAGAATTACAGGCTGTTGTGAGCTGCCTTGTGGATGCTGGGAACTGAGCCATGCCCTCTGCAAGAGCAGCAAATTGTCCTAATCGCTGAGGCAGCTCCCCAGATCATTTAGGCCTGTTTGATTTACTGTTCCCTAAAGGTGCAAAAGAACTTCACAAAGCTCTTCATTAATTAAAAAGGCATGAATGAATTAATATATTGGTACACATCAAAGTGGATATTTTTCTCAGTGGGTAACATTGCAAGCCTCCTTACACAGAGAGAGGCTGTGACCCGGCTCACCCCATGGTCCTCATTTTTCTCTACCTACATCTATTTGTGGTAACTAAGAATCTTGCCACAGAAAGACAGCTGACTAACTAACCTGCTTATATGATCAAGGCGACTTGGAGAAGAAAATCTGGGCTTACAGTTTGTGGTGGTTTGAATAGGTTTGGCCCCATAGACTCGTGTGTTTGAATGCTTGGCCCACAGAGAGTGGCATGATTAGGAGGTGTAGCCTTTTGGAGTAGATGTGGACTTGCTGGAGGAAGTGTGTCATTGTTGGGGCAGGCTCGGAGGTTTTCTATGCCCAAGCTACATTCGTTGTGATACATAGTCTTCCTTCTTCTGACTTCAGATCATGATGTAGGACCCTCAGCTCCTTCTCCAGCACCACGTCTGCTGCCACACTGCCAGCTGCCGCGCTTCCGGCCATGACAATAATGGACTAAGACTCTAAAGTGTAAGCCATTTATAAGAGTTGCCTTGGTCAGGTAGTGGTGGCACACACCTTTAGTCCCAGCACTCTGGGGGCAGAGGCAGGCAGATCTTTGTGAGTTCGAGGTCAGCCTGGTCTACAGAGCTAATTCCAGGACAGCCAGCTCTACCCGGAGTAACCCTGTCTTGGGGGTTTCCACCAAAAGATTCCTGTTTGTCTGCTCAACTATAAATGGATCCTCCACGTCAATTCCCAGGAGGGTCCTAGGTCCTCCAAGAAGAGGGCTTGCAAAGACTGTGTCTTAGTCAGGGTTTCTATTGCTGTGAAGAGATACCAAGACCACAGTGACACTTAATAAGGAAACCATTTAATAGGGGCTGGCTTACAGTTTCATAAGTTCAGTCCATTATCATGATGACAGAAAGCATGGGGCAGGCAGACATGGTGCTGGAGAAGGAGCTGAGGGTCCTACATCTGGAGCAGCAGGCAGCAGGAAGACAGAGTGACACTGGGCCTGGAGCAGCAGGAAGCAGGACGACAGGGTGACACTGGGCCTGGCCTTTGAGCTTCTTGAGACCTCAAAGTGACCCACTTCCTCCAACAAAGCCATACCTTCAACCATGCCACAGTCGATATATCTTTGTGGGCCATTTGCCTTCAAACTACCACAGATTGTTAGAGCAGAGGTCAGAGAGGATTGTTCCCTGGATACAACAGGAAAGACAAGAATTCATAGCTGCTGTGGTTGTCTAGACAAGATCTGCCCAAGATCAAGGCAGTCAGCATCCCACCATGAGCCCCTCCCTGCTCTAGCTGAGGAGTTGCTGGCACCTGATGGCTGCGGAGAGAAGGAGAGTTCATTTACTTCGGGGATGTGTTCCCTGGTAGTCAGCCAAGCTCTGGCTGATGACTCCATCCAAAGGCATATATGGACAACACTAATTGGACTAAGTGAATTCTTTTTAAAAGGACATGAAAACAGGAGGGGCCTTGGGTAAGATCCAGGAGAAGCCGGAGGGATGAAGTAGCGGGTGGATATGAACAAAATTCATTGTAGGCATATGTGAAATTCTCAAGGGATTAATTTTAAAATATCACATTAATAAACATACCTGGGACGGGAGATGAAGAAGGAAATGGGAGGTTCAGGACCAGGTGTGGGGAGGGGCGGGAGAGAAGTCTAGATGACCATGAGAATGAGTGGAAATCTGCAACCTGAGGGGGTGGGGAAGTGGGGGCATCTCCAGGACTAGCCAGAGACCTGAGATAACAGAGGTGCCAAAAAATCAGTGGGGATAACCTTAGCTGTGACTTACTACATTGGGGATATGGAACCTGAAGAGGCCACCTCCTAGAGCCAGGCAGGAACTCCAATGAAGCAATAGAGAGACCAACCCACCCACAAAACTTTCAACCCAAAATTTATCCTGATTACAAGAGATGCAAGCACAAGGGAAAGCAGAGACTGAGGGAATGGCCAACCAATAACAGGCCCAACTTGAGACCCATCCCACGGCCAAGCACTAATCTCTAACACTGTTAATGATCCTCTGTTGTGCTTGTAGACAGGAGTGTGCTGTCCTCTGAGAGGCTGTACCCAGCAGCTGACTCGGACAGATATAGACACCTACAGCCCAACAGTGAATGAAGCTTAGGGACTCTTACAGAAGAATAGGAGGAGGGATTGTGGGCCTGAAGGGAATAGAAACTCCACACAAAGACCAACAGCATCAACTAGCCTGGACTCTTGGGACTACTCTCAGAGACTGAACTACCAACCAAAGGACATACACTGGCTGGACCTAGGCCTCCCCACTCATATGTAGCAGATGTGCAGCTAGGTCTTCATGTAGGTTCCAAACAACTGGAACAGGGGTTATCCCAAAAGCTATTGCCTGTATACGGAATATGTTCTACTACACTAGTTGGGCTGCCTTGTGTGGCCTCAGTGGGAGAGGAAGTGCCTAGCCTCACAGAGTCTTGAAGTGCCAGGGTCGGGGATACCCAGAGGGCCTTACTCGCTCAGAGGAGAAGAGGAAAAGGGTGGAGGGAACTGTGTGTGTGTGTGTGTGTGTGTGTGAGAGAGAGAGAGAGAGAGAGAGAGAGAGAGAGAGAGAGACCAGGAAGGGGCAGTGAGTGGGATATTAAGTGAATAAGCAAAAAAAAAAAAAAAATTAAATTAAATTAAAAACCAAAAAACTCACCTGCAGATGGTAGTGGCTCACTCCTTTAATCCCAGCACTAGAAGGCAGAGTTAGGTAGATTTCTGAGTTCAATGCCAGCCTGGTCTACAGAGCAAGTTCTAGGTCAGCCAGGACTCCACAGGAAAAAAATCTGTATCAAAAAAACCAAAAAGAAAAGAAAAGAAAACAACAACAACAAAACAATCCACCTCTCAACATTGTCCAACCCATGAACTCTGGAAGGCACATTCATTGACTGCACGTAGGCTTCCTCAACTGCAGGTGGGAAAGTAATGTCTTGTGTTCTCTCCTCATAAGAACCTGACACCTACGAGGTTAGGGCCCCACCTTCAAGACATCTTATATTTTAAAATTAAAATGTAATTGTATCATTTTCTTCCTTCCCTTTTCTCTCTCTGATCCTTCACCTATATCCCTCCCCTTGCTCTCTCTCATGTTCGGGTGGCTAGATAGATGGATGGATAGATAGATACATATGTACATACATATGTACATACATACATAGGTACATAGGTACATACATAAATATGTAGATAGATAAATAGATGCATACATACATACATGCATACATAGATAACCAAATATATAAATGCAGCCTGCTTAGTTCATAAATGTAGCTTGTATGTATATGTATTATGGATAACCCTTTGGTATTGAATAATTGGAAGTATATAGTGATTTGGATGAGAATTCCCCCATTGGTTCATATATTGGAATACTTGGTGCCCAGTTGGTAGAACTGTTTGGGAAGGATTAGGAGGTGTGGCCTTGTTGCAGGAGATGTGTCAATGAGAGAAGAGGGGTGAGCTCTGAAGTTTCAGAAGACCTTGTCATTCCTAGTTAGCTCTCTGCCTCCTACTTGAAGATAAGGATGTGAGCCCTTGGTCACTGCTTCAGTCACTGACACATCTCCTGCAACAAGGCCACACCTCCTAATCCTTCCCAAACAGTTCTACCAATTGGGCACTGTACTAGATAGTTTTGTGTGTCAACTTGACACAGGCTGGAGTTATCACAGAGAAAGGAGTTTTAGTTGGGGAAATGCCTCCATGAGATCCAACTGTGGGGCATTTTCTCAATTAGTGATCAAGTGGGGAGGGCCCCTTGTGGGTGGTACCACCTTTGGGCTGGTGTTCTTGGGTTCTATAAGAGAGCAGGCTGAGCAAGCCAGGAGAAGCAAGCCAGTAAGAAACATCCCTCCATGGCCTCTGCATCAGCTCCTGCTTCCTGACCTGCTTGAGTTCCAGTCCTGACTTCCTTTAGTGATGAACTGCAACGTGGAAGTGTAAGCTCAATAAACCCTTTCCTCCCCCAATTTGCTTCTTGGTCATAATGTTTGTGCAGGAATAGAAACCCTGACTAAGATAGGCACCAAGTATTCCAATATATGAACCTATGTGGGAATTCTCATCCAAATCACTATATACCTCCAATTATCCAATACCAAAGGGTTATCCATAATACATATACATAAGCAGGTCACTGTTGTGCCTGCCTATGTGCTGCCATACTCTTGACATGATGGTCATGACCTCTACAACTGTAATTCCTGTTGTTACGTTGTTTCCAACCCAATTCCCTGGTAAAAGAAATCTCAACTCAGTCAGTTAACAAAGCAAGCTATAAGTCTAGATTGGGCAGACCTCCCACTATACTACTCTATTCCCATCTATATTTTCCCATATAACTTGTGGTTTCTCCAGCCCACGAGCTTCTCTCTCTGCAGCCTCTCCATCGATCCCCCATAGTTCCTCTACTTCCTGTTGATCCCCGTGGCTCTTTCCCTAAACTCTCAGCTCCTCCCACTTCCTCCTGCCTAATCATTGGCTCAAGCCTTAATTTGAAAAGTTAAGGTATGGAGAAAGTTCACAAGGCAACTCCTCATCTGCAGCCCCTCTGAGAAGTGGATTTAGCATCAAAATATAAGCCCAGGGCTATCCACAATAGATTTCCAAATCAAATACTTTTATAAGTTCCCTTGGTCATGGTGTTTTGTCACAACAATAGAAAACTAAGTCAGGGGATTCTTCCTTGAGGAAAATTAGTTCTTCCACTCTCAACATGTCTTAGTTGACTGTAGTTTTTGCCCTCAAAACATTGTAATGGCTGGTTTTGTGTGTCAACTTGACACAGGCTGAAGTTATCAGAGAGAAAGGAGCTTCAGTTGGGGAAGTGCCTCCATGAGATCCAGCTGTGAGGCATTTTCTCACTTAGTGATCAAGGTAGTAGGGTCCCTTGTGGGTGTCACCATCTCTGGGCTAGTATTCTTGGCTTCTGTAAGAGAGCAGGCTGAGCAAGCCAGGGGAAGCAAGCCAGTAAGAAACATCCCTCCATGGCCTCTGCATCAGCTCCTGCTTCCTGACCTGCTTGAGTTCTAGTCCTGACTTCCTTTAGTGATGAACAGCATCATGGAAGTGTAAACTCAATAAATCCTTTCCTCCCCAACTTGCTTCTTGGTCATATTGTTGGTGCAGGAATAGAAACCCTGACTAAGACAATATCTATTTCTTTTTTTGGGGGGGGGTCTACATAGTGAGTTCTAGGACAGCCAGAACTACATAGTGAGACCTCTGTCTCCAAAATAAAAACAGACATCTTTTGATTTCGATGATCGCAGTCTGTCTCAGTCACTGTTCTATTGCCGTGAAGAGACGCACAGCAACTCATATAAAATAAAGCATTTAATTTGGCCTTGCTTATAGTTTCAGAGGTTCAGTCCATTATCATCGTGGCAGGAAGCATGGTACCATGCAGGTAGACATGGTGCTGGAGGAGCTGAGAGTTCTACATCTGGATCCATAGGCAACAAGAAGAGAGAGAGACTGGGACTGTCAAGTTTTTGAACATACAAAACCCATCCCAGAGACACACTTCTTCCAACAGGACCACACCCCATAATCCTTCTCAAGTAATACCACTCCCTGATAAGTAAGGATCCAAATATGGATTTGTGGGTGTCATTCTTATTCAAACCACCACAATTTTTCTGTATCCAGATACAGTTACATGAACATATGACTTAAAAGGTATCACAGTGCCATTTGTAACTGCTTGTGCCATATTCAAAAATCGATTTGAAATTATCATGAACGTTGTCATACTTAGATGTGATTTGTCCTGTACATGTTCATATATTGAAAACTTGGTCATTACTGTGAAGATGCTGGAGTTGTGGGGCCTGTAAAAGGTGGGGTCTAGAAGAAGTCCATCCGGTTGTAGTTGTCATGGGACCCAACCTTTGTCTTTGCTTTTATTCATGCTATGTGATCTCTCTCACACGTTTCTGCTATTATAATGGCTACTCCTAGTTCTGTAACCTCTTTTTTAAAAAATAAAATAAAATAAAGTTCCTATCCCATGGTGTTTCATTATAGTAATAGGAATAAACTAATACCAACACGTAAAAACAAAACTTAAATCTATCAAACTGGCTGGGCAGTGTTGAAACACGCCTTTAATCCCAGCACTGGAGAGGCAGGGGCATGCTAATCTCTGAGTTAGGGGCCAGGCTGGACAGTTCCAGGACAGCTAGGGCTACACAGAGAAACCCTGTTTGAGAGAGAGAGAGAGAGAGAGAGAGAGAGAGAGAGAGAGAGAGAGAGAGAAGGAAGAAGGAAGGAAGGAAGGAAGGAAGGAAGGAAGGAAGGAAGGAGGAAGGAAGGAAGGAAGGAAACAGAGACGTTGTTTAAATTACACATTGGGAATAGATTGATACTGCAGACATTCCATTTTATGTCATTATGACAAAAATAGCTCCTGACCTGCTGTCATTCACCTCACCATGACTCCCCTCCCCAAAACTCTTTCTGCTGCTTTAATATTTCTAAAGCAAAAAAAATAATAATAATAATCCAATCCTGTATGCAAATGAGGTTAGGGAGATGACCCTAAAAGATGGCAAGAATGGAAAGTGACGATGCCACGGCTCTGAGTTAAGATGCTGTTTTCAGAAATACTGAATATATGCACGATCTGTTCCCAGTGTCCAGTACAGAAAAACTAATAAATCAATAGATATACAGATTTGGAGGGGAGGGACCAATCATGTTGGTTTTCTCCTTTTAAAAACCTCTGACATTGTGTCACTCAGAACTAATTGCCCGGCAGTAAGAAAATCTTTACTCTCATCAGGTCCATTTTCCATTTGGTGAACAGAAGTTGTGATGATGGGCCATTGGTTTGATATAAATTTTGAATAGCTTATTCTTCATCCCAGTGGAATCTGCAGCTACATCTCCAGCCACTCCCTTCTCAACATGGCTTGATGATGAATCTTTTTCTCTAGGGCATAGCTTGCTTCCTCTCTCCTGTAATTTGCATCCTCTGGAAGAGAACCTCTCCACACACACTGCAGGCAGGAAGGACCCCCCAATCATGTTCACTGGTCATTTTAAGGACTATTTTATGCATGGATATTTTTTATGTGCACATATGTCCATGTACCACATGTGTGCAGGGCCCAAGGAGGCCAGAAGGAGGAGTTGAATCCTCAGGAACTACAATTCCAGACGACTGTGAGGCACCCTGTGGGCCTGGGAGCCAAACCCAGGTCCTCTGCAAGAGCAGCAGATGCTCTTAACGGCTGATCCATCTCTCCAGGCTTGTGGCTGACAAATGCTCGCTTAGTCAAGGATGCCCAGCTTCTTCCTGTACTGTTTTGATGTTTCATTTCCTCAACTAGAATGACTCACCGTAAGCTCTGAATAAATACAGGTGAATCAATGAATCCATGACAAATACGGAGTATGTGCCATCCCTCAACCCTTTATGTGCTAACAAAAGTATCTGCTGTCATTATTCTCACTAATGGAGACCCCAAAACAGCAGATTAGACAAGTTCACGTTTACCCAGCTATAAACTGGTATCCAAACACAGAACTGTCTGATCCTGAAAGCTAAGTTTGGAATGAAACAGATCAAGCAAGATCTTAAAAAAAAGAAAGGATAATTATAAAGTCAAATACTCAACACCAATCTTTTGGGAATGAGAGAGGTCTTCTCATAAAAAGTTTGTATGCTTTCAGAAACAGCACAAAATTCTTCAAGTTTAGCAGTCTCATTAATTCCTAGAGAAAAAGCTGAGTTCCCAAACATCAAGTTCTCTTGGCCAGTGAAGAGATGTGGCAGCTCTTCTAGAAAGCCCACTCCCATGTCCTTTGGCTTCTGCGGCATGAGAAATTAAGAAGTGGGGGGATCTTTTTAAATCATTGGATCTCCTTTCTATATGAGAAAGATCTGTGAGCTAGGCAGTGGTAGCTCACACCTTTAATCTCAGCACTTGGGAGGCAGAGGCAGGCAGATCTCTGAGTTGAAGGCCAGCCTGGTCTAGAGAGAGAGTTCCAGGACAGCCAGGGCTACAGAGAAACCCTATCTCTAGAAAAATAAAATTGTAGATGTTCTTTAAAAGAAGTGTCTCTTCTGAAAATGGCTTCTAGGGCCTGGGAATATAGTTCAGTCAGTGCTGAGCCTGCCCAGATTCTGGTAAGTCCTGAATTTGATGCCTGCCAGTGCATAAATTAAGCATGGGATGCACACCTGGACCCTGGGGTGCACACCTGACCCCTACCACTGATTAGATGGAAGCAGGAAGAGTGGAAACCAAGGTCATCCTCAGCTACAAAGCAAATGTGAGGGCAGCCTGGGCTACCTGAAACACTGTCTCAAAAAAGAATAATAATAAATTACAATGGACTCCCACAGTGTCATCTATACATGCACACACACACACACACACACACACACACACACACACACACACACAGTAGGACTAAGGGATCTTAGTAGGTTAAAACATTATTTAGAATGCTATGTAATCATAAATTCTACACATAAAAAATAAAGGATGGCATATCTATAAGTCTCTTGTTTTGAAAGATTTGAGTTTCTTCTGTGTTCATAAGAAAGTGATTCAAGTTTGCTAGAAGTTTTCTACACGTCTGGTTAGTGGGATAGATGTAATCATTCTGTAGTGGTCCTATCCTCAAGTACTCCCAACTGCAGGAAGGAGGAAAGCAGCTTCCTCTGAAGACAGATGTAGTGGTGACTAAAAGGCCATGGGGGTTGGGAGAGCTGGTTAGCTGTGAAGGTGATGGGCACAGTCAGAACATGGGCTGGGAGTGGAGCACTCAAAGCTTAAGGCACAGAGAGATTATGAAGAAAAAAGCTGGAGGCAGAACAGCAGGCAGGTACAGCATGTGGATGTATGTGGAGGTCGGGGGTGGGGGGGAATGTCTCTATAAACACCAATAAGAAACTTTCAAGAAGGGAGTTGCCTCTTCAGGCTGGAGAGAAAGCTCAATGGTTGGTTAATAGTGCTAGCTGCTCTTCCTGGGGACCTGAGTTTCGTTCCCAGAATATCAGGTAGTTGACAATTGCCTGTAACTGCAGCTCCAGGACATGTGCCCTCTAATGGCTTCTACAGGAACATATACATATGTGGCAGGCACACACGGTCACACACACACACACACACACACACACACACATTTTCTTAAAAAAAAAAAAAGCAGTGGTCTGGGGAAGGCTGGAGAGATGATGGCTCAGTGGTTAAGAGTACTTCTTAGTGGGCTGGAGAGATGGCTCAGCGGTTAAGGGCACTGACTGCTCTTCCAGGGGTCCTGAGTTCAAATCCCAGCAACCACATGGTGGCTCACAACCATTTGTAATGTGATCTGGTGCCCTCTTCTGGTGTGTCTGAAGACAGCTACAGTGTGTTCATATGCATTGAATAAATTATATATTAAAAAAAAAAAGAGTACTTCGTAAATAGCCGCTCTCTGAGATATAAGATTGGAACTATGGGTTCAGAGAGGAGGCACGTATGAGGTAGAAAATTCTAGGCTGTGGCCTTCCTTCTGTATGCCCATTCTGCTTGGTTTTGCTTGTTTCCTTTAATTATTCATGTACTTAAGTTTCAAAGCAAGACAGAAATGGAGGCCTAGAAATTCAAGACTCCAGTATTTCCTGCCAGCCTGCTCCAGCTCAGCTGCACCACACTGGGTGTCATCTCTTGGAAGCCGACCTAGAACATACACCCAGTTGCTATGGCTTCAGTGTGTCCCCAGTGTGTACAAACTGGAAAAGCAATCTACCGTGCAACTTTGTAAAAAGTTGGGGACTTTAAGAGAGGATGAAGCCATGTGCCTTCCCGAGCCATCCACACCATTTTTGAAGAAGAGTACCACTCATCATTTAGCTCCATTCTTCTTCCTTTGCCTTCACCATGCAATTCCTTTACCAGGTGAGGAGACAGCAAAGAATACCTCAGCAAATGTGCCCCCTTGACCTTTGACTCCACAGCTGCTGAATGTGATGGCTTGTATATGCTCGGCCCAGGAAGCGGCACTATTAGAAGGTGTGACCCTGTTGGTGTTGGAGTTGGTGTATCACTGTGGGTGTGGGCTTTAAGACCCTCATCCTAGCTGCCTGGAAGACAGTCTTCCACTAGGAGCCTTCAGATGAAGATGTAGAACTCTCAGCTCTGCCTGCACCATGCCTGCCTGGATGCTGCCATGTTCCCACCTTGATGCTAATGGACCGAACCTTAGAACCTGTGAGCCAGCCCCAATTAAATGTTAAGACTTGTCTTGGTCATGGTGTTTGCTCAAGACAATGAGCAAAATAAAGTTCTGTCTTAGGAATCTTCCAGTTTTGCACATTCCATGATAGCCACAGAATACACAAGGCAACAGCTTCAGAAGGTCTAGGCTACAACAATGTCAGTGTAAAGCCAGCTTGATGGCTGGTGTGGAACTCAAGGAAAGTGGGATGAGAAAATGGAAATACAAGAAGACTAAGGGTTGGAAATGGAGACTTTATCCTTACCCTAGGATGGAGACTGGAGTGGGTCTCCTGTGGCTGAAGAGGACCAGTGTGGCTCCTGATTTCTGCCAGAGCTTTTCTTAGCAGGGAAGGAAAGAAAGCACCTCAGCCCATGGCAGAGTAAGTCCCATCCACTTGTCTCCTTTGTGAACATGTTTCTCACTACTATTTGGCTTCCTGTACATCATGTTCACAGAGAAAACATGTCCTAATCCACCAAAGGCAGGTCCCAGGTGCTTTCAGCCCAGTGTGAAGTCATATCTCATACTGTATTTTGACTAATGGCAGATGCAAAGTCATCTGTATAACAACCTCTCGGGAGTTCTCATTTGTCTCCCAGCACTTCCTTCTGCTGAGACAACTGAACACCTGGGTGGTCACTGGCCCAAGGAAGGTATATGAGACCAGAAAACAGAAAATGGAAGCCCTAGCCAACTTTCCCTTCAAAAGCTAGCAACATGGAATGATAACGGACTGAAAAGCAGTAAACCATGCATACACACACATACATCCACATGCACATACACACACACACCAAAATACACATATGCATGCACACTCAAAGACATGTGCACACAAGCACATGCACATACATATACACACATGTGAAAATACACACACAGGCACATACACACAAACATATACACATGCACACAATATACACATACACATTCCACTCACAGGCACATATATACAAGCATACACATATGCACACATGTATGCACATACACATACATGCACACACATACAGACATACACACACACACCATCTACCTTCCTAACTACCTAGAAAAGCCTTCTTCACATCTGGTGACAGAAGAGAACAGGGGTCAGGTGTATGACACATACCTTTAATCCCAGCACTTGGAAGGCAGATGCAGAAGGATTTCTATTATTTCAAGACCTGTTTGGTCTACATAGTGAGTTCCAAGATAGCCAGGGGTACCTAGTGAGACCCTGTCTCAAAACAATAAAAGATAAAAATAAAAGCTAATTTTTAAAAAGGCTAGAGAGATGGCTCCACAGTTAAAAATACTCCCTGCTTTTCTAGAGGACCCAGGTTTGATTCCAAAAACCCAGAAGAATCACAATCACATGTAAATCCAGTTCCAGGGGATCTGGCCTCTTCATGCACTGCATACATGTTGTGCATTGCCACAGAGGAGGGCAAAATATCCATGCACATAATTTAAAAACAAATACACTCTATTTTTTTTTAGAAGAAGAAGGAGAAGGAGAAGGAGGAGGAAGAAGAGGAGGAGGAAGAGGAGGAGGAGGAGGAAGAGGAGGAGGAGGAGGAGGAGGAGGAGGAGGAGGAGGAGGAGGAGGAGAAGGAGAAGGAGAAGGAGAAGGAGAAGGAGAAGGAGAAGGAGAAGGAGAAGGAGAAGGAGAAGAAGGAGAAGGAGAAGGAGAAGGAGAAGGAGAAGGAGAAGGAGAAGGAGAAGGAGAAGGAGAAGGAGAAGGAGAAGGAGAAGGAGAAGGAAGGAGAAGGAGAAGGAGAAGGAGAAGGAGAAGGAGAAGGAGAAGGAGAAGGAGAAGGAGAAGGAGAAGGAGAAGGAGAAGGAGAAGGAGAAGGAGAAGGAGAAGGAGAAGGAGAAGGAGAAGGAGAAGGAGAAGGAGAAGGAGAAGGAGAAGGAGAAGGAGAAGGAGAAGGAGAAGGAGAAGGAGAAGGAGAAGGAGAAGGAGAAGGAGAAGGAGAAGGAGAAGGAGAAGGAGAAGGAGAAGGAGAAGGAGAAGAAGAAGAAGAAGAAGAAGAAGAAGAAGAAGAAGAAGAAGAAGAAGAAGAAGAAGAAGAAGAAGAAGAAGAAGCAGAAGCAGAAGCAGAAGCAGAAGCAGCAGCATCTAGGTGTGGTGTGTGTGTGCCTTTCATCCCAGTACTCGGGAAGCAGAGGCAGGAGTCTGTGAGGTTGAGGTCAGCTTGGTCTACAGAGGCCATACTAGGACTATATTGAGAAACCTTGTCTCAGAAAGTAAAAATAAAGAAAGACAAGAGCAGCAGTGTCTGACGCTGTGTCTGTGAAGAAGGGAGGCTGGATCCTGCTTCCAGGGTGACCAGCAGGGTGAGCAAAAGCCAAACCCTAGATAAAATTATAGAGTCTAGAAGCAGAGAAAGCTTTGTCTCAGCAACTATGTAGAATCATAGACAGACAGCAGAAACCTGGAAGAAACCCATCTTAAAATCCATAGTTAATGGCCCAGTGTCTCACATTCAAGTCATAATGGTGTGATAGCAAAATTAGAAATGAAAAGGGGGATATAACAACAGAAACTGAGGAAATTCAAAAAATCATCAGATCCTACTACAAAAGCCTATACTCAACACAACTGGAGAATCTAGAGGAAATGGACAATTTCCTAGACAGATACCAAATACCAAAATTAAATCAGGACCAAATAGATCATCTAAACAGTCCCATAAGCCCTAAAGAAATAGAAGGGGTCATAGAAAGTCTTCCAACCAAAAAAAGCACAGGACCAGATGGTTTCAGTGCAGAATTCTATCAGACCTTCAAAGAAGACCTAATACCAATACTCTTCAAACTATTCCACAAAATAGAAACAGAAGGAACACTACCCAACTCCTTCTACGAAGCCACAATTACACTGATACCAAAACCACACAAAGATCCAACAAAGAAAGAGAACTTCAGATCAATTTTCCTTATGAACATTGATGCAAAAATACTCAATAAAATTCTTGCCAACCGAATCCAAGAACACATCAAAACGATCATTCACCATGATCAAGTAAGCTTCATCCCAGGGATGCAGGGTTGGTTCAATATACAGAAATCCATTGATGCACTTCACTACATAAACAAACTCAAAGAAAAAACCACATGGTCATTTCATTGGATGCTGAAAAAGAATTTGACAAAATTCAACATCCTTTCATGGTCTCGGAAAGAACAGGAAATCAAGGTCCATACCTAAACACAGTAAAAGCAATATACAGCAAACTGGTAGCCAGCATCAGACTAAATAAAGAGAAACTTGAAGCAATCCCACTAAAATCAGGGACTAGACAAGGCTGTCCCCTCTCTCCATATCTTTTCAATATAGTACTTGAGTTACTAGCTAGAGCAATTAGACAACATAAGGAGGTCAAAGGGATACAAATTGGAAAGGAAGAAGTCAAACTATCACTATTTGCAGATGATATGATAGTATACTTAAGTGACCCAAAAAACTCCACCACAGAACTCCTACAGCTGAGAAACAACTTCAGCAAAGTGACTGGTTACAAAATCAACTCAAGCAAATCAGTAGCTGTCCTAAATTCAAAGGATAAGCAGGCTGAGAAAGAAATTAGGGAAATGACACCCTTCACAATAGCCACAAACAATATAAAGTATCTTGGTGTGACTCTAACCAAACAAGTGAAAGATCTGTATGACAAGAACTTCAAGTCTCTGAAGAAGGAAATGGAAGAAGACCTCAGAAAATGAAAAAATCTTCCATGCTCGTGGATTGGCAGGATTAAAATAGTTAAAATGGCCATCTTGCCAAAAGCAATATACATATTCAACACAATCCCCATCAAAATCCCAACTCAGTTCTTCATAGAGTTAGAAAGAGCAATTCTCAAATTCATCTGGAATAACAAAAAACCCAGGATAGCTAAAACTATTCTCAACAGTAAAAGAACTTCTGGGGGAATCAGTATCCCAGACCTCAAGCAATACTACAGAGCAATAGTGTTAAAATAGTGCATGGTATTGGTTCAGTGACAGGTAGGTGGATCAATGGAATAGGATTGAAGATACAGAAATGAACCCACACACCTATAGCCACTTGATCTTTGACAAAGGAGCTGAAAACATCCAGTGGAAAAAAGATAGCCTTGTCAACAAATGGTGCTGGATCAATTGGAGGTCAGCATGCAGAAGAATGCGAATTGATCCATTCTTATCTCCTTGTACTAAGCTCAACTCCAAGTGGATCAAGGACCTCCACATAAAGCCAGACACACTGAAACCAATAGAAAAGAAACTGGGGAAGACCCTTGAGGACATTGGTACAGGGGGAAAGTTCACACCCTCTGTGCTTATACACTGGCTTCCTATTAGCCTGAGGAGTTGCTTCTGGGCTATGCATGTTGTATGAGAAAAACCCATGGGCATGTTCACTTCCTCTGCAGTCACATGTGAGTGTTCACACCCACTGCAGGAGGTCGTCGCTGGGAGAGCTTGATTTGCTGATGTGTGTGAGCTGCCAGGAGCAACGTGTGTCCGCACATGCTCTCTCCTTCATCTCAATCGACGTCCATAGAACAGTACCGTCTCTAAGGGCGATGCTGGCATTATTAATCACACTTTAGGTTGGCTTGCTCTCAACAGCATTTTAGCATCTTAATCTCATCAGTAAAACGTCCTCAAACCACATGGGTTACTTCTGGGAACAATTTCTGTGGCTGGCTAGTCCCACCCAGTGTGTGCTTTCCAGTAAGCTTCAATCAAAGAGACTGTCCCTTCCCTGACCTGAGCCTGCTGTCATTTCCCAGTCCGTTGCCACAATCATCTCGGAGCCTGTCTTTGGCACCATACCCTCTGTCCCTTCTTAGTAAGATGAGTTATGGCCTGTGTGCTCTGCGTCCAGGAAGTGGGCACTGTGCCCCCCGCAGGACTCTCCTTCTATTACTAGGTAAGCAAATGGGCTGACCCACTGTGAGTCTGTCCCAGCATCTCACTCTGTCTCTGCAATTACATCACTCTGTAGATAAAGGCTCACAGGAGGCCAAAAGATTTCTCTGAAATCCAAGGGCCGGTAAATGACAGAGATAAACCCAGACTGCTCTTTTTACCACACGAAGACCCTTGGAGAGTAGACTAAAGCAGGCATGGTCTGTGTTCAAGTGATGGTTGACTGGCGCTTACCAGGAAGTAAATATGTTTGCCCAAACAGAGTTATGTTTAGATCATAACATGAACATTCACACAGAAGGGGGAAAGAAAGAAGGAGAGAGGGGCACAGAGTAGAGAGAGAAAGAGAAAAATGAACATGATCATTGTGCTATAGGCAAGATTTAGGTTACCTAGGCATGATAGTGCATGGATGGGTATAATCCTAGCACCCAAGATACACAGACAGGTAAAACTTCAGCTTAGCCAGGCAGTGGTGGCACACGCCTTTAATCCTAGCACTTGGGAGGCAGAAGCAGGCAGATTTCTGAGTTCAAGGCCATCCTGGTCTACAGAGTGAGTTCCAGAACAGCCAGGGCTATACAGAAAAACCCTCTCAAAAAACAAAAATTAAAAACAAAACTTCAGTTTACTTGAAATGAAAAGGGAACTATTAGATGTCTTTCAGGTTTCATTTAATCTGTACATAAAGCTGCAAGATCTGTCCTCAATGTACCAAACTATGTTGAAGGTCATCCTGAACTAAATGATAAGTTCTAGGGCTAGCCTGGTATATGTAGTTATACATCATTTCACATGCATACAAGTAAAAAAACAAAAACCTAGGGACATAGCTCACCATTCCAGTTCTCATCTCTTGTGCAAAATCCTGAGTGTGACCCCAACCAAAGGTTGGATGCCTCGTAGTCCTATAGATGCCAGCTGTGCATCGTGAGTGCTGAGTGCACAGCTCTTTAAAGTACTGGCATCTCTCTTAGATGACTTAATTCTCACAAAACTCTGGTAATAAACTCTGCAGGAGAGCATTGTTCTGAAAGGAGGCCCAGGCTTTTTCCATGACTCTTGGCAATCTCATCAACACAGAACCAGTGCCTCAAGCCTCAGTGGTCATAGGCGGGAATGCTTTGCATGGGGCTGCAGAGGAAGAGCAGAGTGAGCATCTGCTCCCTGGTGCAGGTCTCCTCACCAAGGAACTTTTGTTTTTATAAAGAAATACTGAGGCCATAGGTAGAACTCAGTGGTCACTGCAAAAGGAAAAATGAACAAAGGTTTCTGTCTTGATGTTTCTTTTTCTACATCAAAAATCCAGGTTAAAGAGCCAGAGGTGTATCTCAGTTGGTACAGTGTGGCTACCTATCATGTATGAAGCCCTGGTTTCAATTCCATACACCACAGACATTGGATGGAGTGCATAGTGGCAGTCCCTCCCAGCTCTTCCAGGACGGAGGCAGGGGCTTAAAAGTTCAAGTTCATCTTTGGCTACATAATGAGTTTGAAGTCAGCCTGGACTGCATGAGACTCCGTCTCAAACACACACACACACACACACACACACACATATACACACACATACATACACATACATACATACACACACATACACACATATACACACATATATACACATACAACACACACATACACATACATACACACACATACACACATATACATACACACACATACATACACACACATACACACATATACACACATATACACACACATATACACATATACATACACACACATACACATATACACACATATACACACATACATACACACACATACACATATACACACATATACACACATACACACACATACACACATGCATACACACATACACACATACATACACACACATACATACACACATACACACATATACACATACAACACACACATACACACACACACACACACACACACACACACGTCCTTTCACTTATCTCTCTACCTAAAAAGGATAAAGGTCAACGTTGGATGCCTTTTTGTAATTACTATTTCATTTTGTGTATGCCATTTTTTGCCTGTATGTGTCCCCTGATGCTTGAGAAGGCCAGAAGAAGGACTCCTATCCCTTGGAATTGGAGTTTTAGAAAGTTGTAAGCTATAGTATGGGTGCTGGGAATTGAATGTGGAGCACCCAGTGCCCTTAACCATTGAGCCATCTCTCTGGCCCCAGCGTGCTTCTTCAATGGCTCTTTACCTTGTAGTTTAGAAGAAAAAGCATGCTTTGTGTAGCACATCAGCTGAGGCAATAGCTGTGGCTTCTTGTTATCCTTAGCTCTATTAACAGCAGGTAAGTAAAATGAAACTGTTTCTGTAGCAAAGCAAAAATCAAACAAAACAAATAACAGCTGACCAACAAATCCATCAATCTCTATGACACTAACAGCTATAGACAATGAAAACCCACACTTTGATTCGAGTGCTCTAGTACATGAATCGTGTGATTTAGCTGATAATCAGAACCCACAGACTCCCTGGTAGAACAGTTACCTACCAAGCTCAAGACCCTGGGCTCAGTCCTTAGCAGTGGAGGGCAGGACAGGGGAAAGAATTCAGATGCACCAACCATGTGGTTTTGGTGAAATCTATTAGCTCATCTCTAAAATCCCCTCATCAATTAACCTGAGGTGAGATCCAGAAGCTGGCAGGTGCAGTGAGGATCAACTGAAGTAACACTGCTCCCCAGTGTTACAAGGAACTATCAAAAATGGCAGGGGGTGTAAGAGCACTTGTTGCGCTTACAGAGGACCTAGGTTCTGTTCTTAGTGCCCAAGAGGTGGCTCATAACCCCTTGCTACTCCAGGCGAGCTTACACCCTCTTCTGACCTCCAGTGGTACCTGGCATGAACACAGTGTACATATGTACATGTAGGCGAAACACCCATACATATAAATAATATAAAATAATCATTTTATTGTAACTAATAGGTACGATATTTGCTGACTATCCATAGAGGGTCTGCAAAGTGGTATTTCCTGCACTAGGTACATGATGTGTGTGTTATGTTCACTCTAAACTATTTCACTTTCCTAACTCTGACTAGGATAGCATGAAATGCATCTTGGAAGTTTAATTAGTAGATAGCAACAGCATCTACTGCTATTCAGTGAGCACTTGGGAGGCATTAATACAAACACTTCAAATACTTGATATTTAATTGTCAGAAGAAGCTGGTAAGAGGATTGCTATTGTCTCTGATTTAGGGATGATGAAAGGTTAAGTGACTCCTTCAGTCTATGTTCTCAGTGATATTAAGTAGCAGATCTCGGGATTAAACCTGGATGAAATGGAGCCTTTCCTTGTAGTTAAGTCAGTGGTGTGTGCAGATGTGGATGTGTTAGCTTTCTGCCGCTGTACTAAGTATCTGGAATAATCAACATGTGGGAAGGAAAGTCTTATTTGAATTTACAGTTTAGGACACCTCAGTCCATGCTTGATTGACCCTGTTCTGGCGTGTGTGGTGAGGCAGGACCACAGGGTTGGAGGGCATGGGAAGGAAGCTGCACAGCTCATAGCAGCAGGCAACAGAAGAGAGAAAGGCCTTAGGTCTCAAATCCCTCTGGAAGACCTCCCCGCATCCAGTGGCCTAACTTCCTCTTAGTAGATCCCACCTCTTAAAGAATCCATTACCTCCCAACAGAGTCTCCAACTAGAGTGCAAGCCTTTGACATGTAGGTCTTAAAAGGAGCTGTATCCAAACCACAAAAACTCATATGAATATGAGTCCTCCCATAACACACAATGAATCTACATTGACTGACTGAGTGGACATACATGTATGTCTTGTTTAGAGTTATCAGAATGATGCCAGAATCTCACGGGATATATCATCATCATCACTGATGAGAGCTAAAGGAAATACTCTCATGTCATCTAACAGTCATCTTGGAGAAACAGGATTTCAAAAGCAGGCTTCTTTAAGAAGACCATTGAACCTTGAGAAGATTAGACTATAAATTTATCTTGATAAAAATCTTCTAAAATACATTAATTTGAAAGCCTTTCTTGTGTGTGTGTGTGTGTGTGTGTGTGTGTGTGTGTGTGTCTGTCTGTGTGTGTGTGTGTGTGTGTGTGTGTGTGTGTGTGTGTGTACACACAGATGTGCGTGCAGGAGGTGGAATGTATGTGCACAAGTGCAATCACCTGTGAGGTCAGAGGCTTCACGTTATCCTGGAAGTGGAGTTACAGGCAATTGTGAGCTAACTGATGTGAGTGCTGGGAACCCAAGGAGTTCTGTGCAAAATCGGTAAGAACTTATAAACTGCTGAGTCATCACTCCAGCTCAATGAAGAGAGATGGCTGCTGGTGCCCCAAGAGCTGCTCTGGTCGCTGGTCTGCATCCTCAAAGGTCCTTCCTACTGTCTGAGAACTCGATACCTCTCTGGACCTCCTAGTATGTATTGCCATGACACGTTGCCTTAGTTAGGGTTTTATTGCTGTGAAGAGACACCATGACCACAGCAAATCGTATAAAGGAAAACATTTAATTGGAGCTGGCTTAAAGCTCTAGAGGCTTAGTCCATTGTTGTCCTGGTGGGAAACAAGGCAGCATGCAGGCAGACACAGTGCTGGAGCAGCTGCGAGTTCTACATCTTGATCTCCAGGCAGCAGGAGACTGAGATACACTGGCCAGACTTGAGTTTATAAAACCTCAAAGCCTACCTCTACAGTGGCGCACTTCCTCCAACAAGGCCACACTTAATAGCACCACTCCCTCAGGCCAAGCATTCGAATACAGGACCGATGGGGGCCTTTCCTATTCAAACCACTACACACACCTACTTTCTTTTTCTTTCTCTTCTATTATCTTTAATAACTTGTTTTCTCTTTTCTTGATTCTTTCATTTGATAGTATCTTATTATATAAAACTTCACCTTTTTACTAAGTATTCAAAGTAAATAATTAACAGTGAATTAAGTGCTCCCTGAACAAAGATTTGTCCCATAGACAGCAGAGACCTTTAATTAAAGCAGCATCGAGGTTTATTAAAAGGCATTTTGATGTGGGCAGTGGCGGCACAAGCTTTTAATGCCAGCACTTGGGAGGCAGAGACAGGCAAATCTCTGAGTTTGAAGCCATCCTGGTCCACAGAACATGCTGCAGGACATCTGGGACTATACAAATAAACCCTGTCTCAAACAAACAAACAAACAAACAAACAAACAAATGTTTTGAGTAGATTTCAAGCTCAAGGGCTGACTAAAAGAACAGAAGAGCAGCAGAGGCACTGGGTCTGGGCAGGGAGACATACTTGAGAGCATGGGCCTAAGATTCTCCGAGAGTCAAACTTCATGGAATCTCTTGTTGTTATTATTAAGACAGAGTCTTTCTATGACATCGCTCCAGCTGTCCTAGAACTCACTACATAGACCAGGCTGGCTTTAAATTCACAGAGATCCGCCCATCTGCCTCTGCTTCCTGAGCGTAGGGATTAGAGGCACGTACCACACACCCAGGAAGTACTTCACATTCTCTCCAGTAGTCACATGTAACCTTCCACCCTCAAAGGGTGGACTCTGAGATTACAGAGTGACTCCTGAGGGTACCTGCCAGGCTCACAGTAAATTAGTGGATTTAGAAAGCTCAACCAGACACAGCATTGACAGTCTACAGCTAAGATTCTCTTGGTCTAATGTCTAGTTAGATAAAAAATATGCCACAACCCCCTTTCTGGCAATCTTTCCACAGGTCTTGAATCAATTCTCTCTCACTCTTTACAGAAATCTGTTCTCTCTATTCAAAAGTGCAACCTAGGGCTGGAGAGATGGCTCAGCGGGTAAGAGCACCGACTGCTCTACCAAAGGTCACGAGTTCAAATCCCAGCACCCATAAGGTGGCTCACAACCATCCCTAAAGAGATCTGACACCCTCTTCTGGTGTCTGAAGACAGCTACAGTGTACTTACATATGATAAATAAATCTATAAAAAAAAAAAGTGCAACCTAACACCTCCTCCTGGCATGTTCTGGAGTATTTTTCCCCCTTTGCTTGGTTTTTCGAGACAGGGTATCTCTATGTTGCCCTGGCTGTCCTAGAACTCACTTAGTAGACCAGGCTGACCTCAAACTCACAAAGACCCAATTGCCTCTGCTAGGACTAAAACTGAACAGCACCATCATCCACCTTGGAGTATTCCTTTTTTAATTTATTTTTTTTTACCTTTTTACTTTACATCCCACTCACTGCACACCTCCTGGTCACCCCCTCCCACAATTCTTCCCCCATTCCCCTCCCCTTCTCCTCTAAGTGGGTGGGGACCCCCGGGTATCCCCTTACCCTGGTGCTTCAAGTCTCTGCAAGGCTAGGCACTTTCTCTCCTACTGAGGCCAGACAAGACTGACCTAGAAGAACATATTCCACTTACAGCCTTGGGGACAGCCCCCATTCCAGTTTTCGAGACCCACATGAAGACCACGTTGCACATCTGCCACATATGAACACAGAAGACTAGGTCCAGCCTGTGTTTGTTCTTTGGTCAATGGTTCAGACTCTGAGAGCCCCAAGGGTCCAGGTTAGTTGACTCTGTTCGTCTTCCTGTGGAGTCCCTACCCCCTTGGGGTCCACAATCCTCCTCCTAGTTTTCCATAAGAGTCCCCAAGCTCCATCCACTGCTTGGCTGTGGGTGTCTGTATCTGTCTGAGTCAGCTGCTGGGTGGAGCCTCTCAGAGGACAAGTGTTAGAAAGAACCTGCAAGCAAAACAGAGTGTCATTGATAGCATTAGGGGTTGGTGCTTGGCCATGGGATGGGACTCAAGTTGGGCCAGTTATTGGTTAGTCATTCTCTTAGTCTTTACCCCATACCCTGCGCCTGCTTTCAACCTTGGGGTTGAAAGTTTTGTGGGTGGGTTGGTGTCTCTATTGCTCTGGCAGGAGGTCATTGCCTCTTCAGATTCCATATCCCCAATGTTAAGGTTACCCCGCTGATTTGGGGGCACCTTGCTTATCTCGGGTCTCTGTTTCATCTTGGAGGTGCCCCCACTCCTCACCCCTGCAGATTTCCATTCATGGTCATGGCCATCTAGCAGTCTCTCCTGTCCTTCCCCACACCTGACATGACCCCCCTTATTGCTCTCCCCACCCCTCCCTACCCAGCTCCCTCCATCCATCTACCTCCCACAACTATGTCATTCCCTTTCTAAGTGAGATTGGAGCTTTGTCTTTGGCCTTTCTTCTTGTTTAGCTTCTTTGGCTCTCTGAAGTATAGCATAGTACCTGTATTTCATGGCTAATATCAACTTATAAGTGAGTGCATACCATGCATTGTTCTTTTCAGACTGGGTTATCTCACTCAGGATTATGTTCTCAAGTTCTATCCAAGATTCATGATATCTTTGTTTTTAATAGCTGAATAGACTCCATTGTGTAGATGCATCACATTTTCTTTATCCATTTTTCAGGTGAGGGGCATTTACATTGTTTCCAATTTCTGGGTATTATGAATAAAGCTGCTATAAACATAGACGAGCAAGTGCTTTTGTGGGATGTTGGAGCATATTTTGGGTACATGCCCAGGAGTGGCATAGCTGGGTCTTGAGGTAAAACTATTCCCAGTTTCCTGAGAAACCACCAAATTGATTTCCAAAGAGGTTGTACAAATTTTCCCTCCCCTTGTGTTCCCCTTGCTCCACATCCTCTCCAGCATGAGTTGTCAATATCTTGAGTTCTTAATCTTAGCCATTCTGATGGGTGTAAAATGGAATCTCAGAGTTATTTTGACTTGCATTTCCCTGATGACTAAGGACTTTGCACATTTCTTTAAGTGCTTCTCGGTTAGTAGAGATTCCTCTGGGCCAGTAGAGATTCCTCTGTTGAGAATTATCTGTTTAGTCCTGTATCTCATGTTTAATTGGATTATTTAGGTTGTTGGTGTCTAACTTCTTGAGTTCTTTGTAAATTTTGGATATTAGCCCTCTGTCAGATGTGGGGTTGGTGAAGATTCCCAATCTGCAGGCTGCCATTTTGTCCTATTGACAGTGTCCTTTGCCTTATAGAAGCTTTTCAGGTTTGTGAGGTCCCGTTTATCAGTTGTTGATCTTAGAGCCTGACCCAATGGTATTCTGTTCAGGAAATTGTCTGGAGTACTCTTTTTTTTAAAAAAAAATAATTCAAATCATTGATTGTCTCTTCTACTATATCAGAATTCAAATCTAATACATTTGTATTTCAGTGTTTATATTTTCACTTAAAATATCTCATTTGTTTTATGTTACCTTTTTGACTATTTTTATTCTATAGAGTCTTCCCTCTAGTATTTTTTTTCTTTTGGGTTCTCTTTATTCCATAATCTTGAACTTTTATTCATGTGTCAACTTGAACCTTCTAGCTACAATTATAGTAAAAGTCTTATCAACCAGCGTCAGAGGCAGCATTTCGCCTGGAGTCCTTTCATACTTTAATGACTGATTTTGTTAGAACCTTAAGCTTTAGAATCACGTCTACTCTTTCGGATTTGGGTGTATGGCCTCAGACTGATGCATTTGGAAGCTTTTGGTGTGTTTATGTTCCTTCCTTCAGCCTTCACTGGTGAGGTCATCCTTGTCTGTTGGCAGATCCTTGATTAGAAGTCAATTCTAGGGCTGGGGAGATGGCTCAGCGGTTAAGAGCACCCAACTGTTCTTCCAGAGGTCCTGAGTTCAATTCCCAGCAACCACATGGTGGCTTACAACCATCTGTAATGGAATCTGATGCCCTCTTATGGTGTGTCTGAAGAGAGCAATGGTGTACTCATATAAATAAAGAAGTCAATTCTGGAGCAGTAGGTCAGAATTCCCTCCCAAGGTGATATTGAGGACCCCATGGGGGCATTCACAGAGCAATTAGGTAGCTTGGCTAAATTTTTTATTATGAGATTATATCTGTGCTCCCCCCATTGCTACAGCTTCCCACAAAGCTGGATCTCCAAGGAGACACCATGTGAAGCTGCCCTTTTCCCAGTTTCCACTCCTGAAAAAGAAGGAGCTTCACCAGTGAAGGCTGAAGGAAGGAATATAAAGAAACACACCAAAAGCTTCCAAATGTGTCAGTCTGAGGCCAAACACACCCAAATCCAAAAGAGTAGAGGTGACTCTAAAGCTTAGGGATCTAACAAAATCCGTCCTTAAAATATGAAAGGACTCCAGGTGAAATGCTGCCTCTGATGCTGGTTGAATCTAGCTGTAAGAATTGGAGCAATTCTAGTACCCTCTGTCCACCAGGGGGAGCGAAAAGTCCTAGCTAGCACCCGATGGCCTCTGCTTTCTCCATAAACTGTTACCTCGGCCTACTTGCTTAGTCATTTTTTGGTTCTGTTCCCATTTGGGTGACATTTGTTTTATTGTCCAACCCAGTTATCTATTTATTCTTCTCTCCTTTTTTATTTTGGTATATTATAGCTTCATCTGATTTTATATATAATTTGGAAACTTCTGTATGAAGCAGAGTAGGTTAGCAAAGCTTAAATGAAAAGTGTTTGCTCAGAAGTCGTACTGGCAGGCTCCATCTTCCCTCTAGTTACCTTCCCTCCTCCTCCTCATCCTCTCCCTCCTCCTCCTCCTCTTCCTCCTACTCTTGCCTTTTGTTTTGTTTTTTAAAAATTTTGTTGTTGTTGTTGTTGTTTTGGTTTATGGTTTTATTTTTTAAGACAGAGTTTTTCTGTGAAGCCCTGGCTGTCCTGAGACCCACTCTGTAGACCAGACTGGCCTCGAAATCACAGAGATCCACCTGTGTCTGCCTCCGAAGTGCTGGGATTAAAGGCATGTGCTGCCACCCCTACCCTATCTATCCCCTTATTCTTGAGGGCTTTGTTCCTGGAGTTATTTACCGTGTCCTCTTGTTTTCTTCTCTCCTTGGCATTGTCATTATTCTGCAATGCATCCCCTACTCCGCATGCAAACCGCTCCTCGCACTTCAATCTTCCTACAGATACTTCCCATCACTCTGTTCTTCTCCTTCTACCACAACTCTGCACAGAGCCCTCTGTGCTCAGTGTTTTTACTCTCTCCATCGTCCTTCTTTCCCTAGATCATTCCAGCCAGTCAGTGGTTCATCCCGGAGACGTGGTACAGTGGCAGTGTTTTGGTCCTCTTCACTCGAGTTGCCAAGCGAGCATCCCCATGGAGAACCAACATTCTGGAGGCTCAGCTCATGCTGGGGCATTTAATGTAGAGCCCTACTGTGTGCTCATGCTGAGACAGACCCCTAAGTGCTTGCCTTTGTTTTTGTCTCCATCTCTTTCTTCTTCCTTAGTATCAAAACTTGAAATTTGGCTTAGCATATTAATACCTGAAATTAAGGTATTAATTTCTAATTATTCTCATTTCTTAATACCTAAAATTAAGGTATTAAGGTTACTCCCTTCCACAAACAATACATGGCTGGCTCTAGTTATGGAACCAAAATGAAACAAAATGAGGAGTGTTGGAATAAGTGGAAGGGCTAGAGAGGCCTCTAAGAACAGTGCCCTGAAGGAGCTGCTCTGTTTGGGAGATGCCATTTCTAGGTTTCTCCTGCTCTAAGCATGTGTATGATGGCCCTAGATAACGTAGGCATGACAGATTGTAAGGTAGACCAGTTGCCAAATCGTTACTGTTCTATATATTGATTTCTACTTTGATCTATGACATATGAGGCCAAACTTGGTGACTGACTGCCTTCCCTGTAAGAATTACAGCAAAAACAAATCTACAAATACAATTTTAAAATGAAATTTACTCAACTGAAGATTATTTAAGGTTAATATTAAATTAATGTCAGATAAAGACAGACAGGACTCCAATCTGAATAGCTGAGCCTAAAAGATTCACAGTGTTCCATGGAAACTTAACCACACCAGCAAGGACAACAGGGGTTTGTTTCTCTCCTATGGCAACAGGTATTTGAACTATGTGGCTCACTGGGAAGGAGCTATGCTGACCCCTGCTGGGAGAATGAGCATGGGCATCTTAATAAAGGGCCAGACTTTTCCATGAGGAGGGTTATCACAGATTCAAGAACAGAGAGAGCTGACCAAGTGACTCAGTGGGTAAACACACTTCCTCTCCAGCCTGGAAGTTCAATCGCCAGGACACACATCCTGGGACGAGAACTGAAACTTGTCCTAGGACCTCCACGGTCATGCTGGGACACATTGACTCACATATTGTTTTTTAAAACATAAGAGATATGAAGATTAAAACAAGGAAAGAAAAACAGTGCAAGAGCCGGTGAGAGTGGGTGGGAGTCCAACATTGTTCTTTTGAAAAAATTAGAGCGAAACAGGGGACAATCCAGCAAGAAAAGCTGTGTCAGCCACTGCCAGGTGTAGTGAGGACTGTAAGAAAGTAAGGCTATGCCACACTTCGGAGAACTATAAAGAACTATCAAGCTCAAAATATCCACATGTGGCATAGAGAGATGGCTCAGAGGATACGAGAGCTTATTATGAGCTGGATCGGTTGAGAGCACTGACTGCTCTTCCAGAGCACCTAGGTTCAATTCCCAGAGACTACATGGCAGCTCACAAGTGTCTGACACCCTCACACAGACATACTTGCAGGCAAAACACCAAGGTGGATGTGAGAGAGAGAGAGAGAGAGAGAGAGAGAGAGAGAGAGAAGAAGAAGAAGAAGAAGAAGAAGAAGAAGAAGAAGAAGAAGAAGAAGAAGAAAAACCAGAATTTGGTTCCCAGCACCCATATGGTGACTCGCAACCGTCTGTAATTCCAGTTCCAAGGGATTTGACACTCTCTTCTGGCCTCCACACCCACCAGTTATATACCTGGCACATATACATACATGCAAGCAAAATTCCCATATACGTAAAATAAAGGAAGACGTTTGGGAGGTGAGGAAAGATAGGGTCTCGTTATATTAAATCTGGCTGTCCTGGAACTCACTATGTAGACCAGGCTGGCTTCAAACTCACAGACATCCTCCTGCCTCTGTGTCCAGAGTGCTGATATTTAAAGCACCACCATCATTTAAATGCTCCATTATGCCTGGTAATAAATAAATTTTAAATATATTACTACAGTGAATAAGTGTGATGTTTGTTGTATATTCATGCATATGAATTTATGCAAAGTGGTGTTTGGTGAATTGGGTGTATAATAAGATGTATTCGTTATGCTTAATCTAAACTATTTCACTTTTGAATCTAACTAGGACAGTATGGCTGTTTTTTTAGAATTTTAACAACACATAAAATTCAAGATAGTAAATTAAATAGGGGTTTGGGTTCTAGGATCCTTTTCACGGAACCTGAGTCTCCTAAGAATTCACAGATCTACATGCATTAAGATTCTCTACTAGAAGACAATAGGTTTTTTTTCAGATGTTCAAGTCATCAACTTCTCTCTCTCCCCTTCCCACAATGCATTAATTAATAACAGAGATATTTTCTGAGAAACATAATTCTTCAAACATCATAGAGTATACTTACACAAGCTAAGATGGGTATGAGTGAGGAGGCCATATTGGACCACTGTGGGAAAGCTGTCCTTCACTGACCCAATGAGGCAAATGACACAGGACCTTGCCACCACACCCTCTGTGTGTGTGAGTGAGTGTGTGTGTGTGTGTGTATGTTTCTGTCTGTCTGTATAAAATCATGAATTTTACTGCATTGTTGAATATATTATCTACAGTAACAGGAAGCCAGCAGACAAAGCTAAGATGATCCTTTACACCTGGAAATATAACCCATAATCTTCCTTTTTGCTGAATAAAAGCTTATTTGGAAAACACTAATGACTTCAACCAAAAATGGATTTATATTAATTCAAAGGTAGCTGTTTGGAGTCTTTCTGCATGCGCTGATTGCTGCCCTACTAGGTAAAAAAATACCCTTGTAGCAGTACACCTGAAAGCAGTTAGACTGATCTGAACTTCGGAGGGAAAAAAAAGAAAGAAAAACAACAACTAAAAAGTAAGCAACACTTGGGTGCAGTACCCTTCCCCACGGGCAGAGGGCAGAGGGCTACCACTTCCGGAGTTTCGAAGCGGCTCACAGAGGAATCATCACTGCTCTTCACCGGAAAAAAGCTGACTTCTCTGCAGAATGAGGTTCCGGTTCCCCTGTTATTTGTGCAAAGATAACACAAAATGGGGACTTCGGTTTTGGGGAGTCATTTGGAAAGTTCTAGATTCCGCTGTGGTTTTGAAGTTTTTTTTTTTTTAATGTATTTGTCAAACAAAATTTCGAGGCGAAGAAGCAATGGGGCTGGGCACGGCTGGAGGACCAGAAACACTTGGCAGCACGTCTTGGATTTCCTCTCTAATAAAGGCTGAGGGTCCTCGAAGCACCAGAATCCGTTCCATGCCCTGTAGTCTGTGTCAGTGAGTAAAGCACCATTTGCAACCACCACACTGTGCGCTCTCGGCATCAGCACCCCTACCCACCTCCCTCCTCTTCAAGCACTGTGGTTGCTGATGGTGTTAGTTTTGAGACAGTTTCATGGCTGGCCTTGAAACATCTAAGTAGCCAAAGGTCACCTTAAACTTCTGGTGCTCGTGTCCCTACCTCCCGGGTGCTGGAATTACAGGCCTTTATGAAGACTCTGCAACCTAGAGTTTCCGGCAGGCAAGACACACACTGCCAACTGACCTACATTTCTAGACCAAAGTCTATGATCTCAGTGTGAAGATTTCAGGTTAAATAACAGACTTTTAGAATCATAGTCCTCTACTACTGAGTCTCTGAGAATGGTGAGTCTTTCCTCTGCAACAATTTTACATATGTGTTCTCAGTTAGCATTTGAATTCCCCGTTAGTCTGTGGTACCAACAGGAGACGTCAATCCCGGTGGAGCTGACTGTGGCACATCTGGCTCATACACTGCCTTCTTCCTTTTAAGATTTATTTGTGTGTGAGTACCTGCCGATCTGTCTGTCTGTCTGTCTGTCTGCCTGCCTGCCTGCCTGCCTGCTGTGAGTATGGCAATGCTCCTGTAGAGACCAGAAGATGGTACTGGATCCTCTGAAGCTAGAGTTACAGGCGGTTACGAGCCATCTGTGGGTGGATGTCGATGTTGGTGGAACCCGACCCAGATCTCCTGTTAACTGCTGAGGCATCTCTTGCCAGCCATCCTGTCATTTTCTAGTAGGGAGTAAGTTTGAGATGATGTCCAGGAGAGTAAGATTGTGTGAGGAGTCGATCTGGAGGTGTCCCTCTGGACTGACCAGCTTCTTTCAACCTGTGGAGACTGAGCTACACTGAATACATAGAGGGCTGCTGCCTGTGGCTTCCAGCCGGTTCCAGAAGTCCATTGGCAGGAGCAGAGCCCAGCTCACCTTCTGCAGAGCCATAGTGTGGCAACTGTTGTGTGTCTGCCTGGCTTTACATAGCTTCAGCCCTGGTCAACACCCGGGTCCCAGTAACTAATCATCCCCAGTACGGCCTTTAGCCCAGCACTGGCAATGGCTTCACACCATGCCAGGTTGTTTTCCTTGCCTTTGACCGTATCTCAGTAAACAGTCTCTTCTAATACGTTCAGTGACTGAGTGTATTCCAGTCAGTACCCTGACTAATGTAGACATACTCTCTTATCATCTGCCTTAAAATAAAGTGGCTTAAAACTAAGGTTTCAACCGGGGCAGTGGTGACGCACGCCTGTAATCCCAGCACTTGGGAGGCAGAGGCAGGCGGATTTCTGAGTTTGAGGCTGACCTGGTCTACAGAATGAGTTCCAGGACAGCCAGGGCTACACAGAGAAACCCTGTCTAGAAAAAAAAACAAATCCAAAAAACAAAACCAAACAAACAAAAAAACCCTAAGGTTTCAAATGTTCTGGGCCACAGCAGTCTTTTCGTGGCTTTGTGTAACTCAGATATCACAAAGCCTGCTTGGATTACCACATTCTCTCCCGCCATCAACTTGAAGATCTCCATGAAACACCCACTCACAGTGCATCAGGAAGAGCTAAGACTGTGGTGCAGTCAACAAAGTGCTCGCTTTGCACACACAAAACCCCAGGGTCAGTTCTCAGTACCACACAAACCCAGTGTTCTGATACATCCATGGGATTCCAGCATCTCTTTCCCTGATCAACCACAAATAAACTAATTACAAATTCATTATAAAAATCATTCAAAGCTCCCCCCCGGTGGGGGGGGAGGGATACAGTGGGGGGGGCTGGGGGCGGTGATGGTACACACTGTTGATTCTACCACTCTGCAGGCAGGGGTATCTCTGTGAGTTCAAAGCTTGCCTGATCTATAGCGCAAGTTCGAGGACATCCAAGGCTACACAGAGAAACCCTACCTTGAAAAAAAAAGAATTTAAAACTGTTATGCTTAAGGTATATCTATAGGAAGAAGACTTGGAGAGACTTCACTTGACACAGTGCTTTCCACACACGCTTGAGAGCCTAAGTTTGATCCTCAGCAGCCATGCCAAAGGCCGAACCTCATGCAACTCATGCCTGTGACCCCAGGGCTGGGAGGCAGAGGAAGGAGGATCCGGGCACTTGCTGGCCAGGATTCTGAAGCTGGCACATCAAGGTCTAGATTCCATGACAGACCCTACCTTAGAAAGCAAGGTGACCAGCTCCTGAGGAGCAACCCCAGAGGCAGACCTCTGACCTCCATGTGAACAAGCACATAATTATGGCAAAGGAGATTACCAAGGGCTGCAATCCATTTGTCATTTGAGACTCTTAAGGAGATAAAAGGTGTGCGAATTTGAATGATTCACAATATGTTAATTTCAGAGAGCTGCTGAATCTTTTTCAGACTTGACTAAGCACTTCTTGTTTCTACCTCACGTGCAGGGGAAATGGACCGTGATCTTGGTGTGTCATTCACTAGTTGTGGAAAGTGGGAACTTTTTTGTTTTTTAATAAAATAAAATAAAATAAAATAAAATAAAATAAAATAAAATGGAGATTATTATGCTTATTGGAAGCTAGTATGAATTATTGTAAATATTATTTGAGGCAACAAACCTAGGGAACTTTTATGTTAAGAGGCCTTTGAAACTTTGTTAGCTCTCCTCCCTAGACAGTATGGGAACACAATTTTCTGTGAGTGAATTTAAAATACCATCACAGACATTATATCAGTCATTGATCAAGCAGTCACAGTATTTTCAGCAATAATATTTAGGAACAGGGCTCATGCTTTGAGAAACTCAGATCGATGGGGCCATTTGCCTGTGGGAAATGTTTCCACTGTTCCCTGCTTAGAAAATGATCGAGTGGGGAGAAGAGTTCCCTCCCTACTTTCAGAGGTTCTCTTGTTTCATTTGCAGGAGAATGCACTCTCATGGCTAGACAAAACTAAGCTCTAGGAGCCAGCTGATTCCAAAGCAGTTAGAGGAGGCTAGCCCCAAAGTCACCAACACTGAGACCCTGGGCAAAAGCCCTGACCTCTGTAGCCTCAGCTAAACCTGCAACACAGTTCCATACACTGCAGTCAGATCCTGTGTCCCTGAGAGTGAAGCATCTTTAAAGGGACCAAAGTGACTGAACATTAGAAGGAAGGAAGGGAGGGAGGAAAGAAGGAAGAGAGGGAGGGAAGGTAGGAGGAAAAAGGAAGGAAAAGCTCACACAAAAACAACTCTTACCTCAAATGGGATAAGAGAGTTTATTCTGGAGCCAAATATGAGTGGCCACAGCTTGGGAACAGAGACTTAAGCTACTATAAATTCCATGTTCCAAGATGGTAACAGTTGACTTAAGTTTTATAGTAATAGAGCAAAGAAAATTATACATCAAGATTCTTCAAATATGTTCCTAGAAACATCAGTAAGGCAGATCACAGAACAACCAGAGACAGACAACCTGAGATCGGATCTTGGCTTCAGATGCTATCTTAGCCTTTTGGTTGGAGACAGCTAAGGTGGTTCTGTTTGTACATTCCAAAGGATCTACCTAATGGTCACAAGATTCCAGGACACACGGAGAGACAAGGCAACACGCAGCTGTCAGGGAGACTAAAGATCACCCGGGTGATTTGCCTCTGGGCTTGCAACATTTCATTCTTTCCAATCAACCAATCCTGCAGAAGGTTCAATGGAAGATGTGGGTCATTCCAGGAATTACAGGAAAGAGGAAAGGAAGGAGGGGGAAAGGAAAGAAAAAAGAGAAGAGAAGAGGAGCGGGGGAGGGGGAAGAAAATCAAAGAAACGGGAAGGAACTGTTCAACAGCACGCTTCTGAACGCAGTAGTAAGATCTCCCAACACATGCCAACGTCCAAGTACCAGAACCGTAAAGTCGGCGGTCTCCCCACACCCCTCGTGCTGATCAACCTCAGATTTTGCTATGCCGAGCAGGACTGCAAATTCTGATGTCTGCTGATAGAGAAAAAACGAGTTTAAGATATTCCTCACACAAATGAAAGAACCCGGCTCTCCAGTCCTAGATTTTACCACATGTGGGAAGGAGTAGTCTCAGTTTTGCTGAGGATTCAATTTGCCCAAGGATGTAATGCCACCTAAAGGCAATGGTGGCAAACTGCACAAAAGAAAGAAAGAGGGAAAGAAAGAACTTTTCAGTTTGAATACAAAAATATGTTTGGGGCTTAATATGTTTCTGAATTAATTCTATACATCTATTGTGCTAGTTTGTCTTTTGTTATCTTGACACAAGCTAGAGTTGTCTGGGAAAAGGGAGCCTAATTGGTAAAAATGATTCCATCAAATTGGCCTAAAGTTATATCTGTAGGGCATTATCTGGATTGATTGATTGATTGATTGACTGATTGATTGATTGATGTGGGTGGGCCCAGCCCATGGTGGGCGGTGTCACCCCTGGGCAGTGGTCCTGGGTGATACAAGAAAGCAGGCCAAACAAGATATGAGCAGCAAGTCAGTCGGCAGCACTCCTCCATGGCCTCTGCATCAGCTCCCGTCTCCAGGTTCCCGCCCTGAGTTCCCACCTAGGCTTTCCTCGGGGATGGACTGTGAAGGATTTGTAAGGCAATAAAGCCCTGCCCAGTCAAGTTAGTTTGGGCCATGGTGTTTGCTCATAGCAATAGAACCTATTTATATATCAATTATATATCGATATATTAAAAAGTCAATTTCATGACAGCAAACCCAACATAAACAAAATTAAAACAAAAGTATTCAGAAGGAGTGTGTGTGTGTGTGTGTGTGTGTGTACCCATGTGACAGCACCGGCATCTAGAAAATGATCCCTTAAAGACTGGCATTGTCATACTGAATGGTCTTGAAAGCTGCTTAGATTCAAGGTTCTTCTGACCTTCCCTAGTGTTCCCTACCAAACCCAGTGTGGGGAGTGAGTTTCTGAAAAATCCCCATATCTGCTTGAGGAGATAGACCCTAACAGGAACACAATGGACTCCAGTATTCTTACTGAAACTTCATTAACCAGCAAAGATTAAACTATCGCAAGAAGAAATCCTGAAAGGCATGCACTGTATCCAGAGCCTGGGAAAACATTGTCCCAGGCCTGTTTTTCTGGCCACCTTTAAGCTACCTGAAACTCAGTGTACTAGCTGTCTAAAACTGTCCCTGTCCCTGCTTCCCTCTCCTCATGACCCATTTTACACTTCTTTTATTTTTGCTGATTTTGGGTTTGTTTATTTCTGTGGGACAGGGTCTCACTATGTAGCTCTGGTTGGTCTGTAGCACACTATGTGGACCAGGTTGGCCTTGAACTCAGATAGATCCATCTGCTTCTACCTCCTTGGTACTGTGACTAAAGGTGTACGCCACCATGCCCAGCTTCCACTGGACTTTCTTTAAGCTCACACTTTGTATCTTATTCCTGGGTGCTGTCAAACTGCTCCCATGCACATCATAACTGTGTGTCTTTTCTCCTACCCAATCTGTCTACTGTTGCTACACTCTTGTAAACCCTTCCAAAGGTAGAGGGGACATTCGTTCACCTCTGCAAGAGTCTTTGTCCAGCATTACAACAAATAATAGCTGTGAACCCTCATGTAGGTACCAGGAACTGAACCTGGGTCCTCTGCAAAATCTATAAATGTTATTAACTGCTGAGCCAACTCTCCAGCACCTAAACAAATCAAGTAATTATAAATAAAACTCCATGGGGAAACATCAGAGCTAGACATGAAGGGAGGGCTCAGGACCCCCTACACCTAGCTCAGGAATTGTTGGGAATTGATGGCTCCCGGGGAAGGGAAAGATAGGTTTCGTTAAGTGTGTGACCCCTTAGGCCTACCACATTCCATGAACATATATGAACATATATGTTCATATATGTTCACAGCCATGAACATATATGAGCAGCACAAATTAGATTCTGTGTGTTATTATGAAAAAAATTAAAAAGAAGACATGAAGTTGGTGAGGAGCTTCAGGGTAAATCTGAGAATAGTTGCCCAGAGGAGAGGAGGATAAACACGTTCAAATAACATCTATGAACTTCCCCCAAAAATTAACAAAACATTATAGAATTTAAATCTGTCAGTGCTAGACAGATAAAATACAGAAGAAACTTGAACGGCCATGGATCCGTGAATGGAGACAGTGTGGTACCTGTGTGCATGCAATGAGCAGTATTCATCTGTAAAAGGGAAGACTGGACAGACCAAAGGCTTAGAGGCTCTCACTGTGCAAGCATTAAGACCTAAATTTAAATGTCCAAACTCTATGTGGAAAGTGGGTATTGCTCACTTACGACCCCAGGGTTGGGGGTCAGAGACAGTGGGTCCCCTTCAGGGTTTACTGGCTAGCCAGTTTAATCAAAACACAATCTTTGGTTTCAGTGAGAGACCCTGTCTCAAAAAATATAAGGTATCTAGTCATGTTATCAAAAGCCTTAAATTCCAGCACTCATGAAGCAGAGGCAAGTAGATCTCTGTGAGTTCAAGGCCAGCTTTGGCTACATAGTGAACCCCTGTCTCAAAAAGAAAATACTGTACAATGTAGCAATGGAAGACTCTCAACGCTGACCTCTATTTCCACATGTATACATGCATGCTCACATACACATGCACATGCCACATGTACACGCACACACAGAGGAAAACATTTTAAAAGAAGAAAAATTCTGATGTGGGTCACACAAAAATGAAACTGGAATACATTATACTAAGTCAAAGAGAGAGGGGGAATGGGTACAAGAAGACAAAGGTATATGATTGCAGCTAGATACACAGAGCAAGTAAATTTAGAGGCAGTAAAATGAATGGTCTGGGAGAAAGGGAAGGAGTTGGTACTTAGTGTTTTCAGTTTAGGAGAATAAACAGACTCAGGAAATGGATAGTCACACAACATTGGAATATACTTAAACATCACAGAATGGCATGCCTTAACATGGCTAAGACAGTAAATTTTCTGATATATATTCACAATATAAAGCAAAAAGAAAACAAAACAAAAAACTGGCAACAAAAGACGGTCATCAGCTGATGGAAAGAGAAGGCAACGCAGAATTTCTGGAAATTTCTAATGCAACAATATGTGGCGAGAGGATTTTAAACGTTTACCCATTTGTTATTTATTGTTGCATGTGTGTGTTTGTGGTATGCATGTGGCTTGTGTGCTTTGCTTGTGTGTGTGTGTGTGTGTGTGTGTGTGTGAGCTTGAACCTACCACCTGACTTCTGCCTTGGTCACTCTCCACTCTAGTGAAACAGAGTGGCTCTCTGAACCTAGGGCTTGCTGGTTCCAGTCTTGCTAGCCCCCTTGCCCTGGGGATCCCCTGCCACTGTTTCCCGAGTGCTGGGATGAAAAGCAGCCTCAAGCCCACGCGGAGTGTTCCAGGGCTGCTGGCGATCCAGACTTCAGCCTGCACTCTTGTGCACTAAGCTCTCTCCACTCAGCCATCTGCTCTGTCCCAGATGCTTCCATCTTTGGATTGATTAATCCTTTATCTACAAAATATGTAGACTAGCATTGCATCCAGAGAATCAAGAACAAGACTATCACCAAGGGAAACTCCGCAAATCTATAACAGGGAGCTATAAAATTAGATCCAGCCCTCCAGATGAGTGTCCTGTAATCATAGCATGCTTGTTTCTGAAGAACAAGAACATGTGTCATTAAGTGATACAAGGGAGATTTCTATTTTGTAAATAATCCATAAATATCCTTAACCAGGGGCTGGAGAGATGGCTCAGCACTTAAGAGCACTGACTGCTCTTCCAGAGATCCTGAGTTCAATTCCCAGCAACCACATGGTGGCTCACAACCATCTGTAATGGGATCCAATGACACCAGAAAAGCAATGTATACTCATATACATAAAATAAGTAAATAAGGGCGGACCAAGTGGAGAAGGGGGGAGAGGGCAAAAAAAGAAAACAATTAAATATATCCTTAACTATTAAGTGGCAAAATGTGCATCCATATTTTAAACAATTTCTGAAATATAAGGGTTGAAGGAATTTGAATACATATCACAGGCTTTCTTATTGAAGCAATACTATATAGCCACATTATGCTAATGACCAAAACTACATTTTGTCTTAACTTATTAATAAAAAGTCCATTGAAACTATGTTAAAATTTTAAGGTGTGGGCCAGGCTGGTATTGGTGTCAGTAGCAAGAAAATTCATCCAGCCCTCTGGTAGCCTGAGGAATAATGGGTTCTAGATTACACTGCAGAAAGGAATTTCAGGGCAGTTCACGGTGGCAACAAGTTAACTTTATTGCATATGTAGGTAGGAGAGAAGAGACACAGCTCAGTGGGTGGAGTGCTTGCCTGGTGTGCACACAGCCTTTGGGTCAAGTCCAAGCACTGCTGGCACAGGATGGGATAGCACCCACCTGGAAGCCCAAGCACTTGGAAGGTAGAGGCAGATCACAAGGAATTCAAGGTCTTCTGGTTAGAGAGAGGCCATCCTAGGATACATGAGACCTTGTTTCAAACACAAACAAAAGTCCCAGTGTATAGCAGATGCAGTGAGATGGCTTAGCAGTTACCATGCCGACTACCGAGGCTGACAACCTGAGTTCCATTCTCAGGACCCATGTGGTGGAAGAAGAGAACTGATTCCTGAGGTAAGCCCACGTAGGGGACACACACACACACACACACACACACACACACAAACACACACACAAACACACACACACACACACACACACCGCACAAATAAGTTAATGTAAAAAGAACGACATTTTTTCGGGCTGGAGACATGGCTCGGTGCTTAAGAAGACTGTCTGTTCTTGCAAATGGCCAGGGTTCAATTCCCAGCACCTACGTGGCAGCTCACAAACTACATAACTCCTGTTTTGGGGGTTCCAACACCCTCACACACAGACATGCATGCAGGCAAAAACAAACAAACAAACGAACGAAAAACACCAATGCACATAAGGTAAAGAATAAAATACTTTTTATAAATTTCATTCTACTGAAGACAGATTTGCCCTGTGTAGCCTTGGCTGTCCTGGAATTCACTCTGCAGACCAGGGCTGGTCTCGAACTCAGAGATCTGTCTGCCTCCGTCTCCAGGTGTGTGCCACCACTGCTTGGCTTTAAGGATAATATCTTAAAGAGAGACAGTATATACTTTAAATAGAGGCAGGCATTCAGAAAGACAGAGACAGGATGGGGAAGAGGCTAAAGGAACGACAGCGTAACCCCAGGACGTGGGCAGGTGCTGGAGAGCCGTGTACCTTAAGGTTTTTAACACTAGCTATGCTTATGGCTTGTGGCGATTTCCTGCTCAGAGATGTGATTTACAGCCAGATTCGAAGTAAATGAAAGCTTTAAAACCATGTACGGATATCCCTGATTGATCACTTACTTCTCTTAAGAAATTTCCTTTTGCAGATGAAACTATAAGGAGGTTTTGTGAGCCACCCTGTTCAGGGTCGAGGGTGAGAGAGGACCACTGTGACAGATAAATTCAAAGGTCACAGACAGCCTGGCTCTGAGTAAGCTTACGCCATCTGCTGCCTGCCTGCCTGCCTGCCTGCCTGCCTGCTGTCTGCTGTCTGCCTGCCTGCCTGCTGCCTGCCTGCTGCCTGCTGCCTGCTGTCTGTCTGCCTGCCTGCTGCCTGCCTGCTGCCTGCTGCCTGCTGCCTGCCTGCTGCCTGTCTGCTGCCTGCCTGCCTGCCTACCTGCCTGCTGTCTGCCTGCCTGCCTGCCTGCCTGCTGCCTGTCTGCTGCCTGCTGTCTGCCTGCCTGCCTGCTGCCTGCCTGCTGCCTGCTGCCTGCTGTCTGTCTGCCTGCCTGCTGCCTGCCTGCTGCCTGCTGCCTGCTGCCTGCCTGCTGCCTGCTGCCTGCCTGCTGCCTGTCTGCTGCCTGTGTGCCTGCTGCCTGTGTGCCTGCTGTCTGCCTGCCTGCCTGCTGCCTGCCTGCTGCCTGTCTGCTGTCTGCTGCCTGCCTGCCTGCTGTCTGCCTGCCTATCTGCCTGCCTGCCTGCCTGCCCTAAATAGTCTTGGGTGAGGTATCTTGGAGAAGGGACTATTGTTTCTCTGGGAGATCTTGATTTTGTTAAGACAATTGACTACTCTGCCATCAGGAAATACAAACTATTAACAGACCCTAGGGGAAGGGGATATTCCTCCCTGCTCTGAACCTTTTCATTTCCCTGTCCTTCCATCCTGTTTCAAGGTTGGTGGGGAAGGCCTACGGTCCAGGATTGGAAAGGCAGAGGCATCTGCACATAAGACCCTGTGTCAAGAAAGGAGCATGATGCTGGAGAAAGGGCTAAGCACTTCAGAGTGCACCCTGCGGTGCCCACGTGGTCTAGCGATTATGATTCCTGGGTGTTTTCCAGGTGGCCCTGGTTTGACTCCCAGTGTGGGAATGTAAGATCTTGGGCTGGCTACAATAGGAAACACTCAGGAGGCAGAAGTAGAAGGATCTCTGTGAGTTCTATACCAGCCTGGTCTACATAGAGAGATTGTCTCAAAAACAAAAAGCAAAACAAAACAACAACAGCGAAACCCTTTAAACAACGAAGAAGCTGGGTATGATGGCGTATGATTTATATCCCAGCACTCAGAGACAGAGACAGATAAGTCTCTGTGAGTTCAAGGGCAGCTTGGTCTACATTGTGAGTTCTAGGACAGCCAGAGCTACATAATGAGATCCTGTCTCAAAAGAAAAGAGAGAAAGGAAAAAAAGAAAAAGAAAGAAATAGAAAAAGACATACTTCTTCAGAGGACCCAAGCTCGGTTCCAGGAAGCCACATCTTGAGGCTTACAACCACTACGTGCTTTACCTCCAGGGAGCTGGTGCCTCCTTCTGGCCTTGGCAGGTACTGCATTCATATATACATACTGCCTGCAGTCTAGACACATAAATAAATAATAAAATTAATTTTAAAAAAATAAAAGAGAGGACAGGGCATGTGATTAGATTGACAGAGTATTTAACTATCATATATGCTTTTGATCCTCAGCACCTCTAAGCAGGATGCACAGCGGAGACAGGAGCATCAAAACTTCCAAGACATCCTCAGCTATACAATGAGTTTGATACCAGCCTGGGATCCAAAAGAAAAAGAAAAGAAAAGAAGGAGGGGGGGATGGAGGCGACTTTTAAGGGTTTTTTAAATAAGCCTTTTATTTAGAATATTATTCAAAAATAATGGAATATGGTAATAGAATATGGCATTCAAGTTCATTAAAAAAAAAAACCCACACTCTCAAACTACTCTGTCTTGGTGAGTTTTCTACATTGTGAATAGAAATGTAGTGTGCCCTTAACAAAGGAAGTAAAATTTAAGACTATTTCTCCAGCTACCCTCAAATTCTATTGACCCTTAATAACATGACGACGTTTGTTTGTTTTCCCTGTTGGCATCGGAGACAGGCCCTACACTGAGGAGTTCTGTTCTGGTAGAGCTGGACTTGCACTGCAGAAAAGACCTCAAGAAGAGTCAGCATGAGGCAAAGTTGGCATTTGTTTATTAAAAGTGCTGATGGGGATGGCCTTCTCAAGAAGGGGAACTAAATCGCATTTGTCTGTCTATCTGTTTGTTTGTTGTTTTTCCAGTCAGGGTTTCTCTGTGTAGCCCTGGCTGTCCTACACACTTTGTAGACCAGGCTGGCCTCAAGCTCAGAGAGATCTGCCTGCCTCTGCCATGCGTCAGAACAATGGGCAGGAACTAAGTATCTTAAAATTGCTGCCCATATGTTTGTAGCTTATTAAGTTAAATTGGTCAAAGGATATAATTTATAGCCGGGTCCAAAGATTATTCAAAAGTTTAAAAATTACATAGAAGTGAGGCGTGATGGCGCCCTTTAATCCCAGTGCTCAGGATGAAAAGGCAGGTGGATCTTTGTGAGTTCAAAGGGCTGCCTGGTCTACAGAGTGAGTTCCAGAACAGCCAGAGCCACACTGAGACATCCTGTTCTGAAAAAAAAATTATAAATTAGATTTGGGTGTGGCACACAGCTATAATTCCAGTACTGGGAAGGCTGAGGCAGGTCATTGTGAGGTCCAGGATAACCTAGGCTATGTAGCAAGGCCTGTTTCAAAAAAACAAAACAAAGGAACTAAGGAGATGGCTCAGAAGTTAAGAGCATTTACTGCTCTCGCAGAAGACCCTGGTTCAATTCCCAGCATCCCCACGGTGGCTTACAACCATCTCTAACTTCAGTTCTGGGGGAATCATGCCTTCATCCAGCCTCCGTGGGTACCGCATGCACATGGTGCATGTTCCAGCAGGACACCCACATACATGAGATGAAAATAAATAAACCTTAAAAAAAATAAAAATGGAAAATAAAAATAAGGACAAAACGTATAAGCTAGTTTACCCGTTTCTCTTTTCCTTAAAGCATTCTCTCTTGTAAATGAAATTGAATGGAGGTTTATGAGATTCACTGCCCAGCCTTAGCTGTGAACATAAAACATGAGATAGCCCCAGTAGCAAAAACAGGGACAGCCCTAGAGATGCTCACAGTCAATAGCCATCTCGCTAAGGTTTTGTGTCTCATTCTTGGGCTATACTAAGGACTTAGTCTTTTGGGGGCTGGAGAGATGGCACAGGAGGGTTTTGTTTGTTTGTTTGTTTGTTTGTTTATGTTTTTGAGACAGGGTTTCTCTATATAGCCCTGGCTGTCCTGGAACTCACTCTGTAGACCAGGCTGGCTTTGAACCCAGAAATCCACCTGCCTCTGCCTCCCAAGTGCTGGGACTAAAGGCGTGCACCACCACTGCCCAGCAATAGCACAGGAGTTTCTGCTGCTGCTAGGAGCACAGCTCCTTCAGTCTTCCTTCACAGAGGGAAGGCCAGTGACTTTCCAGGCCTCTAACACTAGATTGTAACCATTGAGTTGGCCAACCTAGTGTACTAGGTGGCTACTGGGTTCTCGGTCTCACCAAGAAGCAGGCAGCCGTGTTGAGCTTCCCACCCTGTATCATTCCCACTAATCCAGTATATCTCCTTTATAATATATATTTGTTATATTAATTTTGGCTTTCTAGGTAACTTTAATATGCTGTATCTTCACATTTTAACATTTATTTTCCTAGAAAATCTTGCTTTCAGTCAGGGCTGAGTACATCCTATACCACGCCACAACTCCAGAGCCAATGGTTGTCTTTTTTCTTTTTTCCTTTTCAAGAGCTGGGGACAGATCATGTTCAGTAAGCAGTTCATCCTGAAATCAATGCAGTCCCTTTGCAGTATAGTTGACACCTTACACAAACATACATATACGCAGGCAAAACACCAACCAGTGCTCCTAAAACCTGAGTTTATTTCCCTGTAGGTTAGCTCACAGCTGCCTTAGCTGACTGTAACTCCAGCTCCAGGAGAATCTAACATCCTATTCTGGTTCCCATGGGAGCTACAACCATGTGCACAAACACACACACACACACACACACACACACACACACACACAATTATAAATAAAATTAAAAAAACAAAATCCAAAAGACTTTGTTCCCAAGAAAGAATGCTAAACCCAGAGGGTCTACCACATCATGCTAAAACAGACAAAGTGACTACACAAAGAGAAACAGTAGTTGAGGGTCAGCCCCATTGGATACACACAGAATTTAAAGACATCCTGGGCTACATGAAGCTCAAAAAATAAAAAACAAAACAAAATAAAAATAAATCTGACTTGTTTATATTTAGCTAGTTAACATTGTTTGGGGCCAGACATTTAATGCTTTTCAAATATCTTTACCCTTTAACGGTTAAAGTTGAAAGAGCTAAAGAGATAACTCAGGAGTTATTAGCACTGACTGACCTTCTAGGGGACCCAGATTGGATTCCCAACCCCTATGTGACTGTTCACTAATACCTGTAACTCCAGCTCCAGGGAATCTGACACCCTCTTCTGGCCTCTGCAAGGTACAGCATACAAATGGTGCACATACATAAATGTAGGCAAAATATCAAAATACAGGATTGATTGATAGATAGATAGATAGATAGATAGATAGATAGATAAATAGATAGACAGACAGACAGATAGATAGAAGATACCAGATAGATAGATAAACCGGGCGGTAGTGGCACATACCTTTAATCCCAGCACTTGGGAGGATCTCTGTGAGTTCCAGGCCAGTCTGGTCTGCTAGATCCAGGACAGCCAGGGATGTGACACAGAGAAACTCTGTCTCAAAACAACAACCACAACAAGTCAAAACTGAGTGAACTTCTCAAGTCTCAAGTCCAGAGAACAGAAAAATTTTGAATCTGCACATGGCCCAAAGCTCACATCTGGTTCTAGAAACCATACCACCAAGGAAGACAGCAATGTTTTCTCCTGATGGTTAGTTCTATTCTTGTTGAATGTTTCTATTTAATCACAAATCATCTTTAATAACTTATGACTTTGACCAGATGGCTTCAAGATTACACTGCATCGGAATGCAAGACTGCAGCCAATGTATTTGGCTTCTTCGTTCTGAAACATTTTTTCACTGATCAGATGAGATAACCAGTCATCAAATAACACAGACACATTTACCCTAACGTATCCAATTAGAGTGTTCAGCCAAAGGTCCTTGAAGAACTCTGGCGCAGTATTTACTGAAAAAAAGGAGAAGGAAGAAGAGGAGGAGGTGGTGAGGAAGAGGAGGTAGTGAGAAAGAGGAGGGGGAGGGGAAGAAGAGGAGAAGGAGATGAGAAAAAGAGGGAGAGGGGAGGGGAGGGGGAAGGGAGCAGAGAGGGAGGGAGAGGGGGAGGGAAAGGGGAGAGGAAAAGAGGGGGGGAGAGGGAGAAGGGGAGGGGGAGGGGGGAGAGAGAGAGGGAGAGGGAGAGGCTAGACCAGCTGAATGACAGTAATTAAACACAAGCATTTGAGTCAGTGAGACCTGAGTGTCCTGTGTCTTGTCCCCACCCATATCATCTTGAGCTTCTCTACAACATGAGATAATAAAGGACCACTGAGAAAATATATGTAAAGAGAGCTACCATGTATATCAAGGAACCCCTTTATACATAGTGTATGATCATGCTATTACTACCGCAATATACTCCCAAATCCCCCTTACCGTGTTAAAAAGCTTGGGTTTGGTTGGGTTGGGTTTTGTCATGTATCCCAGAATGCCTTTGAACTTGTTCTGTCCTGAACTTCTGATCCTCCTGCCTTCACTTTCCATTTTGTGACGGGTGTGCCTGGCTTTGAAAATCTTTTATGCAAGACGAAACATGTGAGACATATGCTCCAGAGTTTTGATAAAACTCATAAAGGCATCACTGGGACCACGTTGAATACGCCTGGCCCAGGTAGTGGCACTATTAGGAGGTGTGGCTTTGTTAGAGGAAGTGTGTCACTGTGAGGGTGGGCAGTGAGAGTCTTCCTAACCACTTGGGAGCCAGCCTTACTCCTGAGTGCCTTTACATGAAGATGGAGAACTCTCAGCTCCTTCTACACCATATCTGCCTGGACGATGCCATGCTCCCTCCCGCCTTGATAATAATGGACTGAACCTCTGAACCTGTCAGCCAGACCAAGTTAAATGTTCTTATAAGAGTTGCCTTGGTCATGGTGTCTCTTCACAGCAATGCAACCCTAAGACAGACAATGGACAGTGTATATATATATATATATATATATATATATATATATATACACACACACACACACACACACATATATATACATATATATATAAATATGTGATGAGTGTGCCACATCAGAAGCACAAATGAGCATGTGTATGTCACATGTATGTCTTTGACAGCACAATAATTTATTAGCAATGAATCCATAAGCTGCAATGGTTGTGTAGGCTGTAATATGATTTCCATCGATAGTGTGGTCATTGGCAACACAATTTTTAAAATTCTGATGCTAATTACTATTATTAACTCTCAGGTCACACGTTATACTTCACACGGAATGTGTACAAAAGCTTAAAAGAGGATGCAGGGAGAACTGACTGGATGGCTGTGTGGGTAAAGGAGCCTGCTACCAAGCCTGAAGATCAGAGTTCAATCCCCAGGGTCCTCACAGTGGAAGGCGAGAACAGACTCCCGCGTTTATTCTCTGAGCGCTGGAGGCAGGCTGCAGCACACTATCATGTAGTAAAGTCCTACAAGATAAACTTTCCTGTCTTGCTGAATGTTCCAAAGAGAGGACAAACATTACATCCCACGGGAAATTCATTAAGACTCAGGAAATTTCAAAACAAGCAAACAAATAAACAAGCAAACAACAAAAAATGAAGTCATCAGGAAAATGCTGAAAATCCTGAGACTGACCATGTGAACCAGACACTTTCTTCCCCAAAGTTACTTAGGCAGGAAAAATTGTCGAAAGACACTCTGACCAGTGGGACTTCCTGGAACAGGTAGCTCAGCCAAGCTGCCTACACAAGGTTCAGACCAACCTAAGCTACCTGGAAGACAGAACCAGCTGAATTTCATGGATGAGACACAGACCCGGCCATCTGCCTAAAAGTCACTGTCCTCTGATCTCCCGAGCTACCTACCAGTCAAATGATGGATTCCAAGGCTCCTCTTTCTGAGCTTTTTCCTGAGCCGGGGTCCACTTGTGCAGATGCAGCTACATTTGAGTCATTCCTGTTTCTGTAACCACTCACCCATATTCCCATAAGTAACCCCAGTAAAACTCCTGGTTCACCAGGTTGAATTGTGTGGTATCCTTATTTTGGCCCATGGTTGGTTGGTTCCCTATCTGGGATGAATATGTTTATTCATATATTCCAAATAATAATATCCTCTCTCTCTCTCTCTCTCTCTCTCTCTCTCTCTCTCACACACACACACACACAAACAAATACATACATACATACACACATGCATACATACATACACACATTCAAACATACACACATAGGTATGATTTTTTGTTGTTGTTGTTCAAAGAGTCCTTACTGGAAGCAGAAACAGAGCTGATATATGGATACAAAGAGAGACACTGAAGGCGGTTAGGTAAGATATTAAATAAAACCCAATTTGATACTGGAGACCAGCAAGTTTCTGGTTCAAAGTAACTTGCATTTGTGTGTAAAATGGAGCCAATTGCCGATTTGTTGTGATGGACCCTGCAAATGCTTTGGCTGTCAGAGTATTGATCCATGTGAAGTAAGAAGGAAATCCGGTTCCACATGACTTAGTTATCGGCTGTTGGCTCAAACTTCTAAAGTCTGACACCAAGCAGTTCTTTTAGCTATATTTTCAGGCATATTTAAGTGCAGCACAATTTGGGGGGAAAGTTTCCTGGTGACATTATTTCAATCCCATATGTACAATAAGCTTAAGGCGTGACTACATCAATACTGTGTTGCAAAGTACATGTAACCTCTCCCATGAAGATGGACTCCATAGCTTAAGGGCCAAAGATCTGGTGTGGCCTCCATCATCCAGTCAGAGGTCACCAGGCTATAAAGTACATGGAACCTCTCCCCTAAAGACGGGCACTATTGACTGAGAAGCAAAACTAAAGATCACAGTCTAGGGAGAGAGCCTCTGGAATAAACAGTAGTCTGAGGGATTTGGTTGTGGTTTGGCTCCACAGGTAGCACAGATCACCAGTCTATTAACAGCATCTGCTCCCAGCCTTCTGGGTGGAAAACAGGTATACACATCTCCTCTGTTGGTGATACAAGTCTGGGCGCTTAACAATCCTGCTTCCCCTGTGCCCTCTACAGAGTGTAATATGGAATATGGAGTGAGCCGCCCATGCCAGGGAGGGCACGGCCTCAAGTTCCTGTTTGATCCAACAGAAGTATCTTAGAGGAGGGTGCAGCCCCATGTCCATTTTATTTTGTTTTATGGTTTGTTTGGTTGGTTGGTTGGTTTTGGTTTTTTGGATTTAGTTTTCCGAGACAGGGTTTCTCTGTGTAGCCCTGGCTGTCCTGGAGCTCACTCTGTAAACCAGGCTGGCCTCAGACTCAGAAATCCTCCTGCCTCTGCCTCCCAAGTGCTGGGATTACAGGCATGTGCCACCACCGCCCGACTTTTATTTTGTTTTAATAGCACATGTACATGACTCAAAATTCAAAAATACTAAGAAGCATACAGTAAAATGTGAACAGTGAAAGAACGCCCTCTCGGCCTTAAACGACTGTTGTACACTTTGTTATTCCACACGAGGCACGCCTCTGCAGGGAATCCTCCCATGGGCACAGCGCACACCACCCTATCCCTCCGCTTCACTGTGGATGCAGGATTCCTTATCCACCACTGCGCATCAAAGCGGCCGCAGTATTGCATAGTTTATTTAGCCTGTCCCTTATTAATAGAAAATTGGGCTGGGTAGTGGTGGCATGCCTTTAATCCCAGCACTGAGGAGGCAGAGACAGGTGGGTCTCTGAGTTCGAGGCCAGCCTGGTATACAAAGAGAGTTCCAGGACAGCCAGGGCTACACAGAGAAAGCTCTCTAAGAAAAAAGTAAAAAAAAAATAAAAGAAAGAAAGAAGGAGAGAAGGAAAAAGAGAGGGGGGGAGGGAGAGAGAGAGAGAGAGAGAGAGAGAGAGAGAGAGAGAGAGAGAGAGAGAGAGAAAGGAAGGAAGGAAGGAAGGAAGGAAGAAAGAAAGAAAGAAAGAAAGAAAGAAAGAAAGAAAGAAAGAAAGAAAGAAAGAAAGAGAGAGAGAGAAAGAGAGAAAGAAAGAAATGGGGGTATGATAGTTTGAATGAGAATGGCCCCCATAAACTCCACTATTTGAATGTTTGGTCCCCAGCTGGTAGACTCTTTAGGATTAAGAGGTGTGGCCTGGGAGGAGAAGTATCACTGAGGGTGAACTTGGAGGTTTCAAAAGTCCACAAGAGGCTCACATGTTCTCTGTCTGTCTGTCTCTGTCTCTGTCTCTGCCTGCATCCTATGGATAAGATGTAAGCTCTCAGTTACTGCTCTAGTGCCATGCACACCTGATGACACACCTGTTGGCTCCCAGGTTTTCTGCTACGATGACAATAGACTGAAGCCATAAGCAAGCCCCGACTAGGTGCTTTCTTTCATAAGTTACCTTGGTAATGCTTCACAGGAAGAGAAAAGTAACTACGACATGAGGTCAGCAGGATAACCCAGTAGGTGAAGGCACTTGCCCCCTCCCTGGTGTCCTAGCTTGCTTTTCTATCCCTGTGATAAAACACTGACCAATACCAACTTGAGGGCGGCAAGTATTTATTTGGCTTACAGGTGACAGTCCATCATCCTGGGGAGCCAAGACAGGACGTCAAGGCAAGGACTGGAGTGGAGACACAGAGGAACGCCGCTTACTAACTTGCTCCCAGTGTTTATTTGTCTTTCTTATACAGACCTGGCACACCTGCCCAGAGATGGTGCCGCCTATAGTGGACTAGGTCCTCCTACATCAATTAACAATTAAGGGAATGCCCATAGACATTCCTACGGACCCATCTGATGAAGCAATTCCTCAGGTGATGTTCCCACTCCCAAGATGGATCAAGCCGTCTATAATCAAGTTATCACACCTGAAAACCTGAGTTTGATCTTCAGAACATACAAAGTGAAAGGAGAAAACCAAGCCCTGTGGGTTGTCCTCTGACCCCCACGTGTGTACCACAGCACATTGCACACACATAAACAAACAAACAAGTAAATAAATGTAAAAAAAATCGTAAAAACCGTAATGTTTCGCCATTACAAGTAATATTACAAGTAAATAACCTCATGTACACATCCCATGATTTGTGTCTGTGTGTGTGTGTGTGTGTTTGCTATGCATATCTGTAGAATGAAGTCTGTGGGGGCGGAGGATAAACTCTAACAAAACTTGTCAAGTCATGTTTATGTATAGTTTGATGATGATTCATGAATTCTTCTCAATAGAAGCTAAACCATTTTATTCTTGAACAAACAACATTATCTGAACATTCCCTTCTGAACACTAATGACAGACTGAGGCTCAGCAGGTCCAAGAGTCCCTAAATGAAACTCAGCATCCTTGGAACTTTACGTCATTTTTAAAGTGATACGCTCCATGGAGAAAGAGACCTCGGAGAGGTTTCTTTTGGTCTCCATGACAACACTCACCTACTTAGAAAGCCTCAAATTATTGTTCCTAGGTTGCAAGAGTAAAATCTAAGGATTAAAACAGCCTTCCCACTCCACGTTTTAAATAGGAGAGAGTTCAGCAAATGCTGTGTAGGAAGAGAAGACTCACTCCGCTGGCTGGAGGCGCCTCAGGGTCTCTTGGCTTAGGCGTTAATGTGTTTGGGGGTTGTTTTCTGGTGTCTCTGAGGCTGCCTTCACTTAGTCCTTTGTCTGAGTGACTCTGATTTACCTTCCTGGCCAAATGCATAGAGGGTATAGGAAGGATCTGAGGAGCTGGGAGTTAGGTTTCCATCCTCAGCCTCTTCCTTAAGCACAGAACTTGGCTTCTGGCATGACGCTTTGTATCTTAGATGTGTTTAGTTTATTTTACAGTTAATTGTTTTGTAATGAACTGTCTTCCAAAGACAAAAGAAATCTGTCTAGTGTGATTTTCTTTCTTATTTCACTAGTAATCAGAAAGAAAAAAGGAATTCAACTGACCTACTGGAAAATCTCACAAAGCCAAAGTAAACATATGCGCATTCTTTGCTGCCTTTACTCAAAGGCGGGAATCTTAGCTACTTTTCTATTGCTGGGTAAAACACCATGACGAGTCTATTTTAGGCTTATAGTTCCAGAAGGTTAAGGCCCCTGTGGCTGAGGGTAGGCACAGTGGCAGAAGCAACTGAGGCTTGAGAGCTCACTTCTTGAACTACAAGAGGGAAGCAGCAAGAAAGTACAGGACACCACGGCTCAAAACCTACCCCTGGTGACATCACTTCCTTTAGCAAGGCCATACCTACTAAACCTACACAGTGTCCCTGGGTACCCCTTACTCAGATACCCAGGAACATGAGTGACATCTCATCAAACTAACCGCAAGAGGAGTCTGTGACATGCACTCTGTGTTTGTGAGTGTGTGTGTGTGCACGTGTGTGCATGCATGTGTGTAAGGTAAGGTACATGTATGTCACAGAGCAGATGAGGAGGTCAGAGGACAGCCTTGGGTACCAGTCCACCAGTCCTCACCTCCCAGCTTGACGAAGGATCTCTTTGTTGCTTTCTTACAGCATGTGTCAGACCAGATGACTTGTGAGCTTCTCAGATCTCCCCACAGGGCACTGGGATTACAGACACTTACGCTATGTATCCGGCTTTCAGGTGGTTTCTGGGATTCTACCTCAGCTCTTCAAGTATGCATGGCAAATCCTCCCATCCACCAGCTCATCTCCCCAGCCCGTAAAAGTCTCAAATGTGTTCGGTGAGCTAAAGGAATAGTTCAGGAAGTGCTTGCCTCACATGCGTGAAGACCTGAGTCTAGAATCCCAACACCCACATGAGGTGGGTCATGCTAGCATGAGGTGCCTGCCTGTACCCCAGTGCTGGGGAAGTAAAGATGGGAGAACCCTTGAGGCTTCCTGACTAGCCAATCAGTAAGTTCTCTTGGTATTCTGTCTGGACTCCACCCCCACAGTTACAGTGGCCTGGACCACTCTAAGAGGGGCTTCCTGCCCCCTCCTCCCTCCCTCCCTCCCCCCCTTCTCTCTCTCACTCTTGCCCCTCTCTCTTTTGCCTCTTGCCCTCTTGCCCCCTCTCTCCCCCTTCCAACCCTCCCTCCACGTGGTCATGGCCGGCCTCTGCTTCTCTAATCTCTCCCTCTCTCTGCCTTTCTCTGACGCTACTATCCCCTTAACTCCCCTCCCCATGCCCTGAATAAACTCTATACTATGCTATACCACTGTGTGGCTGGTCCCTCAGGGGGAAGGCTCGGCGCGAGCCTGCTGAGGCACCCCCTTTCCCCACACCTCACCACGCCCCCATAGAACATATCTTATACTGCTTTATCTTTTTATAATCACAACATTCCCAGTTCAGCGAGAGATCATGTCTCAAAAAAAGAGAGATAGAAAGCACCCAACATTGACCTCTGGCCTTCGCATACAATGTATATGCACTCCCCAACATGTACAGAGAGAGAGGCAGACAGAGGGACAGAGACAGAAGAGAGAGAGAGAGAGAGAGAGAGAGAGAGAGAGAGAGAGAGAGAGAGAGAGAAGGAGGGGAAGAGAGAGGCAGATAGAGAGACAGAGAAACAGAGACTGAGAAACGGACAGGAAGAGAGGGGGGTTTATATGTACCTGTTCCTGTGACTTGGAAATCCATAATTGAAAATACAAAAATCATTCCTTTAACATCAAATGGGTTTTCAGATTCCCCAGCAGGCAACAAGGAGAGGGATGGGACAAATGTGAAGGTGTCTACAAAGTATAGCCTTTACTATCTAACGTACTTGTCGGCAATTCTAAGAACCCTGTTTGTATTTGTGTGTCCATCTACAAAGGAACTGTGACCCACATGATAGGAAAGTATTGGAAACATAACGGTTCTAGGAGTTTAGATTTTCCCTACAGTCACCTTCTTCTGCACTGCTGATTCTAAACTCAAACTGGACTTAGTGATGTCGCTGATTGGGTATCGCTAATAGACGGTGTTTCTTAGAATGGAAGCTTTTGTGCTTGGAAAGGTCTCAGATGTTGGGCTCAAGGGGGACAGATTGTAGAGTAAGACGTTTATCGGAAGAGTTCATTAATGCCACAGGCGGGCTGGCGGGCAGCTGGCGGGGGCTCTGAGGAGGCAGAGGTGGGGTCCCTTTTTATAGTTCTCAGAAAGGAAAGGTCGAAGACTGAGACTGTCCCTGGGCTTGCGGATTCCCCAGCAGGCCACAAGGAGAGGGATGGGACAAATGTGAAGAGGCTACAAACCTACTTCCTCAAAGGAGAAATCCAAGCCCATGAAGGTCTAGGAGCTGGGGATTCACAGAGAGACCCCTGTGGTCAAGATCTGTGAGGGGGAGGGGGTGCTGAAGGTGTTAGCGCCTAAGTAAGCCTCAGTGTGGTCTGGATTCTTAAGTATTCATTCTTTTTTTCCTTCCTACTTTCTTCTATTTTTTTCTTTGACAGGAACTCACTATGTAGCCCTGGCTGGCCTGGAACTCACTATGTACTATGTAGACCAGGCTAGCCTCAAACCCTGAGCTCTTCCTGCCTCTCCCTTTTGCCTCCTGAGTGAGACTAAAAACATGCACCACCACACCTGGTTCTATTTGCTGTTACTGTTCAAAATTTCATCATTAAATTGTGGACAACTCAGTAGTTTCTGCTAAAAGCAAGAGGAAAAATAAAAACAAAAGGAGTCTGTTATGTGGCAATAGCTTAAATCCATTATTTGCTGTGCTTGAAAACCAAAATTTGACTGACATAAATTGTGGTTTTTACTTGTTGTAACATTATGAAACACACCCCCAGAGACACTGGGTAGTCGGCACACCCACACATCTCTTCAAGGATCTCCAGGAAATTCAAATTATAGCAAATAAGTTATTTACAACCTTAATAACTAATTTAATAAAATTAGTAATATCCAGTGTGTGGTGGCGGCAGCTGTGCATGCCTTTAATACCAGTGCTTGGAAGGCAGAGGCAAACAGATCTCTGTGGGTACAAAGCCAGTTTGGTCTACAGAGAGTTCCAGGGCAGTCAGGGTGACACCGAGAAACACTGTCTTAAAAAGCAGAAACAAAGCAAAACAAACACCAGTGATAACTTCAGTGAATAGACTTTTGTGGATAATTGTTCAAAGTAGCTTAGAACCAAAGGCTGTTACAGTAAACAAAACAACCTTCAAAAGGAACTGTTTTATGATTGCTTCTGAGGCTGCTCCGGAGGAGGGGATTCATGCCTGCCACAGCAAACCTGGCTTTGGAGCCTGAAGGCAGAGTTGTCTCTGTGCTGGTGGGAAACCACCAATACTTTTTTGCTAGATGGGCATGTTGCCAAATGGCCAAGTATTTCTGTTTACAGGCATAGATTAGGGCTACTCTTAGCTCTGACCAGAGAAGGTTCTGTGTACAGTGAGCAGTAGTAAACACAGACCTGCAACTCATCAACGTGCCGGGAATAGCTGACCCTTGTGTGCTGGGGCCCAATGAGACACATATACTAACGTGGGCTCAGGTCATGTCGAGTAAGAAAGAGGAGACAAAAGTCAGTCAGCATTCTGGCTTGGAGGGAAGGGCCTTCCTTGTAAGTTCCCTCCCCTAGCTGAGTAGCAATTGACAGTTGATGGCCGGACTGACCTGCTTTTGTACAGACAACCACAGCTGCCCACGCAGTGATCCTATCATGTCCAGACAATACCGCTTCACTCAGAGTCGTCCTCGTCTGTTGTGATCTTTCCGCTTTCTCTTCCAAGATGATCTCCTGACCTTGTGGAGAAGGCAGTAAGATCCAGATGTCCTATGTATAGCTGAGAACCCCGTAACACTAACTCTCTGCATTTTGATCCGTCGTGAGTTTCTATGTAACTGCCATTCACATATGCCTAATAAATAATTATGTAACTTAGCACAAAGAAAAAAAAGAGGAGACAAAAGGAGTGTAAGAGATGGAGAGGAGGAAGAGTGCTCTGAAATGCTCTTTCCTGGCTCTCGTGGACACAGCGTGACCATTGTACTGGTTAACTCATAGCAGGTGTGGCTACCTGCACACGATCAGTCTCAATGACATCATAGATGACGAAGGTGCCCCTGAGGCCCCGACCCTCAGGGACACTGATTGTGATTGTCAGTTAATGTTTGCTTTTTATTTTTTCCAGTGTTGTAGACACAGATAAATTGTCCATCTGCCAGTAAATAACCTTCTAACCCCTGCTGGTGCAAGCAAGCTTAGTCAAACTCAGCAGGTCACACACACACACACACACACACACACACACACACACGGGAGAGGAGACTTGTATGGTTCAGCAGGAGAGAGAGATAAAAGGCTAATGGGCTGAATAGAATCAAAAGACATTAGAAGGGGGCACTGTGGGATGAGCCCTTAATTATTCTGGTACTCAGGAGGCAGAGCAGGTGCCTCTCTGTGAGTTCAAGACAAGGCTAGTCTACATAGCAAGTTCCTGGTCAGCCGGGACTATACAGTAAGACCCTGTCTCAAAAAGAGAGAGAGGGGGAAGAGAGAGGGAGGAGAGAGAGAGAGAGAGAAAGAGAGAGAGAGAGAGAGAGAGAGAATATATGTATGAAAGAGAGGGAGGAGAGAGAAACAATATATGTATGAAACTGTCAACGAATAATTAAAAAACATTTAAATAAAATAATTTGTTTTTCATTTTTTAAAGATGGGGAGTCTCTGTGTAACCCTGGCTGTCCTGGAACTCATTCTGTAGACCACACTGGCCTAGAACTGAGAGATCTGCCTTCCTCTGCCTCCTCAGTGCTAGGATTCAAGGTGTGCATCATCGCAGCCAAGCTTTAAATAAAATAAATTTTTACCTTTGTCATAAGTGTAATTTCCATCCCAGATGCAGTAATGCTGACCTATGTATATTTCCCAAACTAATGAAAGGTAATCTCAATTTGGCATAACAGCCAAAGTGTTAAGGCCAGCCATTACACATAAGCTTAACCCAAGCACAAGCTTATACGCTGCCTCCTTCATCAGGTACCTCTGCCTAGCCGCCATATCTACTGACATTTTTAATGAATGCCCTCAGCAAGCAACGTTTTAGGAAAAAAAAAAAACCAAGAGAAAATAACTGGGGGAAATATGTTTAGATGAGACTTTGTTTATATCTCTTCTTTATTTTTCTTAGGGGAAAAAAAACCCTACAAAAACTGGGTGTGGTTGGCCAGTGATTTTATTTCAGAAGCAGGACCAGGACACAGAAGGCTGAGAAGCCACAGGTCCAGGACTCTCAGTGATGTCCACGCGTCACTAAACAGGCAGATCAAAATCCGAGGATGGCCACCCCTGTTAGTGGGTCAGTTACTTTCTAGTTGTTGTGATAAAAAACTCTGAGGAAAACACCTCAAGGAAAGAAGGGTTTGTTCTGGATCACAGCTTTGGGGTACACAGTCTGTCACGTCAGCGGAGTTATGGTAGCGGGAGTCTGAGGAAGCTGGTCACGCTTGGAGATCTTCGCTGCCAGGGAAGAGCAGAGTTGGAAACAGGGGCAGATGACAGCTGGTGCTCAGCTAACGTTCTTGTCCTTGTTTTATCTAAGAGCCTGGCCCATTGACTACTGCTATCCAAAGGAAGTGAGTTCTTTCCTCAACTAGCCTAATCTAGGTGACTCCTCACAACCACACCCAGAAGCTAACCTTGTCTAATTCCTCACAGGCGTGTCCAGGGGGTTGTTTCCTAGATGATTCCAGACCCTGCCTAGTTGACAAAATTAACTATCACAGCTACATCTGATACTTAAAAAATAAATGTCTTTAAAACATTCCATAATTAGTAATGCTTTTATAACCTCAGCTCTGGTTATTGTTTCTAAAATTTTTTTTTTCCCGAGACAGGGTTTCTCTGTATAGCCCTGGCTGTCCTGGAACTCACTCTGTAGACCAGGCTGGCCTCGAACTCAGAAATCTGCCTGCCTCTGCCTCCCAAGTGCTGGGGTTAAAGGCATGCACCACCACTGCCTGGCAAATAATTTTTTTAAAAATTTACTTATTCATACACTTGAGTGCTCTGTTTGTGTTTGTCTGCATATTGGAAGAAGGCACCAGCTCCCATTTTAGATAGTAGTGAACCACCATGTGGTTGCTGGGAATTGAACTCAGGACTTCTGGAAAAGAAACTAGTACTCTTAGCTTATGAGCCATTTCTCTACCCCTCTAAATAATTTCTTAAACCTAGCAGTAGAACTATACATGATATACTGTGTGAGGTCTTTTCACCTTTAATGGAAATGTGTTACCAGATTGTCAGAGTATCCTTTTCAGGGTTAGTGAAGTTTCTGAAAGAATTTTCAAATGGGTTTAAAAGGAAGCGGAAGGACGGACGACTTCATCAGCGGTCAAGAGAAACAACACAGCAGGCAAGTCTTCAGTCCTGGCAGCTGAAGGATGGAGATGCGTGAGAGAAAAGCCTGCCTTTTAAGTTCCAGGGAGGCAGGCACATTCTGCAGAGGAAGTAGACAAGCTCATGGGGGAACAGTCTCAGGGAGAGGGAGAGAGGGGAGAGAGAGAGAGAGAGAGAGAGAGAGAGAGAGAGAGAGACAGAGAGACAGAGAGACAGAGAGACAGAGAGACAGAGAGACAGAGAGACAGAGTGACTTAGGGCTTTGACCCGTATCTGAAGAAGAGATAGGAAAAGGGCAAAGGAAAAGTTATGCTTTCTGAGTCAGAGAGTCAGAACTGGAAAACCAGGTAGGGCTTAGCAGCCGAGCTCTATAAGCTGCCACACTGAAGGGGGTGTCTGGGCGCACAAGTACATTGTCTCTTTTAGGATAATTATTCTTCTCCTTAACATGTCTTTGGGTGAGTCTGATTTCCCAGGGGTTTTCTCCTGGCTAAATGATGGACAGGCCTAGAGGAGTAACTTCTACTCCTACTTCTGTCCTTCCACTTCCTGAAGGGAAGGGTCAGAGATAGACCTCCCTCACTGGGCCACATGGAAGGGAAGGGTCAGAGATAGAAATAGCTTTCCTTCACTGGGCCTCAACTAAGCCGTGATATAGCCACCTCCTCCTTTTCAAATAGTATTTATTTACTAAGGAGTGGCAATTGTGTGAGAAAACGCTCATCATCTCCTATGTGAGAGAACACGCTTACTTCTCATGTGTGAGAGAACACGCTCACTCCTCATGTGTGAGAGAACATGCTTGTTCCTCGTGTGTGAGAAAACACGCTAATCTCCTCATGTTTGAAAGAACACACTCACTCCTCATGTGTGAGAGAACACACTCACTCCTCATGTGTGAGAGAACATACTCACTCCTCATGTGTGAGAGAACATGCTAATCTCCTCATGTGTGAGAGACCATACTCATTTCCTCATGTGTGAGAGAACATGCTCACCTCCTCGTGTGAGAGAACACACTCATCTCATGTGTGAGAGAACACACTCATCTCCTCATGTATTGTGAGAGAACATGCTCATCTCTGTGTGAGAGAACACGCTCATCTCATGTGTGAGAAAACATGCTCACTCCTCATGTGTGAGAGAACATGCTCACTCATGTGTGAGAGAACACGCTCACTCCTCATGTGTGAGAAAACACACTCATCTCCTCATGTGTTGTGAGAGAACATGCTCATCTCATGTGTGAGAGAAATGCTCACTCCTCGTGTGTGAGAGAGCACACTCACTCCTCATGTGTGAGAAAACACGCTCATCTCCTCATGTGTGAGAGAACACGCACATCTCCTCATGTGTTGTGAGAGAACATGCTCATCTCCTGTGTGAGAGAACACGCTCATCTCCTGTGTGAGAGAACACACTCACTCCTCATGTGTGAGAGAACATGCTCGCTCCTCATGTGTGAGAGAACATGCTCACTCCTCATGTGTGAGAGAACATGCTCGCTCCTCATGTGTGAGAGAACACACTCCTCATGTGACACAGAGAGTTATGGTATAGCTTTTCTTATGGAAGTAACGTGATTATTTTGTTATTGTCATCAAGGGTCGGAGATTAGACCTCAACAGCTCCAATAATCCAAGGTCGGCCACCTAGTCCTTATTAATAAAACAAAGAAGTGATTTAAAAAAAGGCTTATTCAGTTGGGAAGAGGAGTGATTTCCCCCTCAGGTCTATCTTGGAGTTCCCACACTTAAGTCCTGGCCAGAGTCTACCTAACTGAAGTCGTGGTACTCTGGTCATTGTCTCGGCTCAGTCACTCCTGCAGGACAGCCTGAGCAGTTGCAAATCTTCCTCCTAGACAAGTTTGTCCTCTGGCTGACCTAGTCTTTCGTCTTTTTATTTTCCCAGCATGAAGTTCCTGGGGGAATTCCAATGTCTCGGTGTCCATTGTCTCTGTAGTCTACTAGCCAGAGTAAGGGACTCAAGCTCTGATTCAGAATGTCCTCATCCCTTCTGGACACCAGTTATAATCCCTCTCTATAGTGGGTCACAAGGTAGAAACTGCCTCTAGGACCAGCGGGTGGGGATTAGAGAGGAGCGCTTGCTTCCCTAGATGGAAGGGATAAATTCTCCTTAACAACGGACAGTGCGCAGGACTGTGTAACCCTGAAACTGAGGTTTCAAGACTAAGTAAGTGTGTCGTCGTCTCAGAGCGAGAGACAGTACAGCAGCCCCAAACCCTGCCCAGTGCCAGTCAAGGCTTTTACAAACTCCGCCCCCTCCTCCAGTGTGTATTCATGATGCTCCACTAGTCACAGAAAATGCTCCGCAGTTACTTAAGTGTTGGCAACACATGGGAGGCAGGATTGTCTCTCCGGTAACAGGGTGGAGAACGTTGCTCTGTTAAGTAGAATGCTAGTCTGGTGTGCACTCGGGTCGCATCTCCAGCACTGGCTGTGTGAACTCGGTGGCACATGCCTGCAAACCTAGGAGGTAAGGGTCAGAGTTCACGGTCCATACTGAGCTTGAGGCCAGCTTGTGCTACATGGGATCCTCTCTCAGAAAGAGGCGGGTGGAGAAAGAAAAGGCGAGGAGTCCGTGTCAGCGAGGCCTCGTCCTCTAGAGATAAACACAACAATGTGAATACAAAGTCCAGGACAGAGAATTGTTACAACAGAAGCCGGCAGCCTAGGATGTTGGACAGAAAGAGATAGACTCTAAAAGAAACACAAGTTGCAGATGTAGCAAGCAAGCAGTATCCACTATCCCAGCTGAGGTAAGAGAATCTGTGGTGTGCCCGACTTCCAGACCTCATTGGGCATAGCACGACCCTGGCTCACCAGGGGCAGAGAAAATGTGGGAGGTGCGGTGCAGCATTCCTCCTGGAATACCGACTACTGACTGAACAGAGCAGCATGGCCAGTGCTGTCACTGGACAGGCCTTGGAATTGGGGATGGATTTGAACCAGAGAGGTATAAAAGCTCAGCAGTTAGCGCAGAGTTTTTGTTGGATTTTCTTACATTTTATTTATCTTAAAGAGATATCATCCACCAGTCTTATTTGTTCTTTTTTCTTTTCTTTTTTAAAAGATTTATCTATTTTATGTATATGAGCCACTGTCCTCAGACACACCAGAAGAAGGCATCGGATCCCATCGCAGATGGTTGTGAGCCACCATGTGGTTGCTGGGAATTGAACTCAGGACCTCTGGAAGAGCAGTCAGTGCTCTTAACTGCTGAGCCATCATCTCGCCAGCCCCTTTTCTGGTTTTTCAAGGCAGAGTTTCCCGGTGCAAAAGTCCTGGCTGTCCTGGAACTGAGTCTGTATACCAAAGTGGCCTCGAACTCAGAGATCCACCCTGCCTAAATGCTGGGATTAAAGGAATTTGTGGTGGAGCAGTGGTGGCTCACACCTTTAATCCCAGCACATGGGAGGCAGAGAGAGGCAGGTGGATTTCTGAGTTCGAGGCCAACCTGGTCTACAGAGTGAGTAGCCAGGGCTACACAGATAAACCCTTCTCGAAAACAAACAAACAAACAAACAAAAAAGGAATGAGCCACCACTATTTTAATAGGGGAGAAATGACGTAATTGTTTACTCAAGTGCTACAGGACCGGAAGTATGCACTGGGTTTACGGCTCACGCCTTCATGTGCTGGTCTGAGTGCAGATATTCCCCAGAGGCTCATGCTCAACATTTGTTCCTCAGTTTGTGGTGCTGTTGGGAGGGTAAAGAGGGGAGACCTTGGCGGAGGAAGCAAGCTGCTGTGGGTGGGCTCTCGGCTTACAGAGCTTCACTCTTTTCTAGAACAGTCTCTTGTGTCTGCTGTTCTTGACACCATGCCTGCCTCCTGCCGGGCATCATGAAGGACCTTTATACCTGTGCACCTAGTAACAGAAGAACTCCTTTAATTTCCTTTGGTTATGGTGTTTATCACGGCAGCAGAGAAGCAGCTGGTTTACTGTGGAGCTGGGGTTAAGGCTTGGAGATGAGCCGTCCACATCTCTGAGCACCTGTCAGGAGGGAGGGAGATATTCCGAGGAGGCCGACAATGTTGGGTTAACACGGAACCTGCCGGAGGCCAAGAAAATCATTTCTCTCCTCCCTAACCGGTCTACTCTCCCTCTTCAACGCCTGTGTTGGCCACATTAATGGATGAGCGAGTGGGAGGACTTGGGAAACACCATCCTATACAGCAGGGTCTGTTTGGGCTGTGACGTAATTAGCATGGGAAACTTGAGAATCCATTGCCAACACTTTCCTTCCCCTCTGTGCCTTTCCACACTGTCACAGTGTGGCTGAGGTCAGAGTAGGACTTAGCGTCTGACCGTTCTGTGAGGTCCTTGGCGAGATGGAAGCCACCATAGAGACAGTGTAGGTGTGGACGGGTGGGAGCAGAGTGAACCTCCAAGCTCAACAGGCTGGTCAGCCGGTCGTACATCAGCGCACAAGCTCACAAGCTCAAACGTGTGTGAGGAGCACAGAGTCCCCCACTGTGCAGGCTGCGAACTGGCTGGTGGGTGGAGCGCCAAGTTAATCTTTAGACCACTTATCTGGTACTTTTCCATGATGTTTCTGTGACATTCCTAGATAAATACCCAACCAATTCCTTTTGCCTTTGTTGCCAGAAATTTCTTCCCTATACCCCAAACTCTGCTTTTTAATACTCATACGAATTTAATGTATATTTTAAATAGATCACATCTTTGTGATCTATTAACACCTGTGGTTACCTCCGTACCTTTAGGTCTCCATTTTTATTTTTATTTGTTTAAGATTTATTTATTGTTATATGTAAGTACACTGTATCTGTCTTCAAACACACCAGAAGAGATCAGATCAGATCAGATCTCATTACAGATGGCTGTGAGCCACCATGTGGTTGCTGGGATTTGAACTCAGGACCTTCAAAAGTACTGTCAGTGCTCTTAACCGCTGAGCCATCTCTCCAGCCCAGGTCTCTGTTTTTACTTAATTTGTTTTATGTTAGCGTGTGAGTCTGACATGTATGTAGAGGTGCAGGAACTGTCGTGCACATGCGTGGAGCTGACTCTCTTCTTTCACCTTTATGCGTGTTCAGAGGACTGAACTCTGTACGACAAGCCTGTGCAACCAGGGCCTTTATCCACTAAGCCATCTTGCTGACCCTAGCTCAGCCTTAAACAAGTAGGAAAAACACCTCGTTTATTAGGGTCTCAAGAGTGGCAGTATAAATGCCTTCTTCTCTGGAATGTGTTTGTTACAAGAACTGGAAAGAAACCCTGAAAATGAGTAGAACGGGCGAGCCCTGTTATGTTTCTCTCAGTCTATGGCAGGCGTGGGCCCCAAGCCAGCAATCCAGTATCTGCTTTTGCATCTAAGATCACAGCAGAGGTTCTGTTTAAAAAGCCTAGTTAGGGGGCTAAATGTGTATTTGTAAAGATGTGGATATTTATTCTAGAAAATAATGCAAGATAAGCTGATTATATTAGCAACTTAATCAGTGTAAACATGTTAACTGTTTTTGCTAATTGATGGGAAATGAAACCAACGCTAATGAATTAATTGGAAACAACAGATGTTGGCACAAGAAAATGTTACTCGGTTCATAAAACTGAATCATGAGTCGATCCAAAGGCAAAGAATAAGATCCACTCATTTTTAGCTTTCATTTTGTCTTTCTACTCTGTTTAAAAAACAACAACAAAACCCTACATTAAAGAACAATTTAAAGCCAGGCAGTGGGGAGGCAGAGGCAGGCGGATTTCTGAGTTCGAGGCCAGCCTGGTCTACAGAGTGAGTTCCAGGACAGCCTGGAACTACACAGAGAAACTTTTCTACAAAGAGAAACCCTGTCTCGATGGGGGGTGGGGGAACAATTTGGAAAAAAAAAGAGAGAGAACATTCCTGTTCAGATGACAGACAGGGCCATTTAGATGAACACTCGAGGGAGAAGAGACAGCTTATTCTTTACCAGAAAGTCTCCTGTTAGAGAGCACTCCTTTTAAAGGATTATTTTTGTATTATTTTATGCCTATGAGAGTTTTGCTTGCTTGTCTGTATTCTGTCTCCAAAGGACAGAAGAGGACACTGATCTCCTCTAGAACTGAAGTTGCAAAGAATTGTGAGCCTCCACGTGGGTACTGGGAATTGAACCCAGGTCCTTTGGAAGAACAGGCAGTATTCTTAACCACAGAACCATCTCTCCAGCCCCAAGCTAGTAATCTTATAATCGCTGTGTCTCCACTGGGGTCCAGAGATATGACTTAGATCCCCTGCTTTTGTCAAAAAAAAGAAGAAGAAAAAAATAAAGCAAAAAAGATTTAAAAGAAGAAAAAAATCTATAAAAAGAGGTATTTTGCCTGAAGGAAACAGCCTTCCTGCTGTTCTGTCACAGACCCCCTATTTGCCACAGTTTCTCTCTCCCAGAAAGCAGGCCATACCTGACCCCTGCAATCTCTTCCTTTCCAGGTACATGGCTGATTAGTCTGTCTGTGGCCTTGTAGCTGCCTTTTTCTCCTGGAACCTGCAGGGTGAGCTTACATCTCGTAAGCTCCCCTCGGCATGTAATCTAGGCCAAGCTAAGTCATATGGCGTAATGCTTGCCCGCTCCTCCCAAAAAACCGTTTAAGAATCAGAAACTCCCTTTGTACTAAGGAACTTAATAGCCTGTCTCTTTCTTTATAGGTCTACCATCATACTATATCTTGCAAGCAAGAAGGAAGAAACATGTAATTAGTATAAGAAAAGTTATATTCTCTTATGCTGAGGGTTGTCACAGAATGTTCACGCTGAATTCCTAACTCCAGTCCTAAGCCTGGCTCCCCCAGGTTGCTCCCCTGTGTGATATATCTTAGCTGAAGGTCAGGTCTGATCTTTAAAAGAAGTCTCTTTTAAACTGAGGGTCAGGATCGTGGGAGAGATTCTACAGTGGCTGGGTAGATTAACGTGGCATCTCTCCAAAAGGGAATAGCAGACCTCTGCTCTTAGACTCTGCTTATATACTGTGTGGTGGGCGTTATGGGGTTCTATGACTATATCTGGTTATCTGGAGTGATTGATATCATCACTGAGTCCTGGTTATCCGGTGCAGCCTTGGGTGTAGTGGGGTTCCTGAGAAAGCTATTTTTTACATAACTAAAGGCATTTTTTTTTACTTTGCTCATTACAACCTTCCAAGAAATCACAGAGCAATGGGACAGAGTAACCAAGGTTCTGAGAAAGCTACAACGGCCTTCCGACCTGCTGGCCCACTATGATGTCCATTTTAATTTGGTGTCTGTTGATGTGATAAACAAAAACAAAAAGCAACTTGAGCAGGAGAGGGTTTATCTGGCTTTCATGTCGGTCCCAGTTCACCTCGGAGGGAAGCCAGCACAAGACCTTGGATGGGGGTGGGTGCTGGGGGTGGGGAGTGGCAGTAAAGAGACTGCAGACATGACTGGCTCATGGGAGAAGCTTTGTATCGTGGGTGAGAGAGGAAATATGGAGAAGCATCTGGAAGAGGCCAGAGCAGAGAGCAAAGGAAGCAGTCTGAACATGCCCATGTCTAGGGAAGACAGAGAGCAGGGAGAGGAGGGAAGACATTAAGCTACAGGGCAGAGAGAAGGAGGAAGAGGAGGAGCAGAGAGTAGAAAGTCCTGGAGGTAGAACACGTCAGTGGACAAATCCGGCAGATTATAAGAAAGACACCCCGTGTAAGGGACTCCTTTTGGGGTGCTTGTATGGAGGACCTGTTTCCCAAGATCCTGAGGAATGCTGGCTTTTATCTAAGCACCAGAAATCCCCCAGTCTAGCTTGAAGCCAGTTGTAGCCATATGGGGGGCCTGAGACCTAACAGAAGGCAGGGCAGGAACCGGAAGCAGGAGCTGGAGCACGGGCGTGGAGGAAGGCTGCTTACCACCTTGCCCCTGACTTACTCGGTTTGCATTCTTATACATTCCGAGATTACTAGTCCAGGGTTGGCACCACCCACAATGGTCTGGACCCTCCCACATCACCCATTAATCAAGCATATGCCCCATGGGCCCATTTTATAGAGAGATTTTCAACTGAGTTCCTTTTTCTCATATGTCTTTAGCTTTTCTCAGGTTAACAATTTAAGACTAACCAATAGGGCTGGACATAGTAGCTTATATTTTTAATCCCAGTACAGGGGAGGCAGAGGCAGGTAGATTTCTGTGAGTTGCAGGCCAGTCAGAGTTACATAATTAGACCCTGTCTCAAGGAAACAACAATAAAACCTAAGCAACACACTCTGTTTCTTGTCCTGGGGCCAGAAACCTTCAAGCCCCAGAAACCATGCTGTTTCCTGTTTGTCCATGACTTTAATAACTTTTCTGATAAACTCCTTACTCGCTGGGAAGCCATTTCAGTGTCCTTCTGAATTGCTCCAATCTAACAATTAGTTTATATACCCTACCATATTTTTCACTAAGAATTTAGTAGTATTTGGAGGATGCCCAAGAAAGAAAACAAGATTATAGTTATTTACATTGATATGAAAATAAGAGATGAATGGGATACATTCTTAAGGAAGTGCTCACTCTATAACAGGCAAGGACCTCTGAAGATAAACTATATTCTTTAACTGGTTGGTGTGCTGCTTTGAATAAAAGTGGCTCCCACAGGCTCATAGGGATTGGCACTATTGGGAGGTGCGGCCTTGTTGGAAGAAGTGGGCTTTGACATTTCAAACGCTCAAGCCAGACCCAGTATTTCTCTCCATCCTGCTCCCTGCCAATTTAGATGTAGAATTCTCAGTTTAGATGTAGAATTCCTCAGTTCTCAGAATTGAATCCTCAATTCTCCCGAACCATGTCTGCTTGCCTGCCCCAGGCTTCCCACTATGATGATAATGGACCAAACCTCTGAAATTGTAAGTCAGCTCCCATTAAATGCCTTTTTGTTATAAGTGTTGCCATAGTTATGGTGTCCCTTCACAGCAATATGACCCAAACTAAGACATTTTTCAAAAGGAATATGGTATCAAGCAGGCTTTTTTTTTGTTTCTGTAACAAATACCTAAGAAATCAATTTAAAAAAATTGTTTTAGAACTTTATTTACTTTTATTATTTGAATGTTTTGTCTTGCATGTTTATCTGTTCACCATATGTGTGTCTGATTCCTGTGGCGGTCACATGAAGGTATCAGATTCCCTGGTACAGGAGTTACAGATGGCTGTAAGCCACTGTGTACATGCTGGGAAGCAAAGTTGGGGCCTTTGCAAGAGGAGTCATTACTTTTAACCACTGAGCTCTCTCTAAGGCCTCTTGAGAGAGTCACATGTAAAGAGAAGTGGCCATTAGAGAGTTCACGTAGTGGAAGAAATGGTTCTATGCATTCATGCACTCAGCAGCAGCATTAAAATTAGAAGTATTTTAATCTATCAACGTGGCTACTCTGGCTGGAATGCAGACACGCCCTCAGCACACACCTTCAATCCCACACAGTGAAGGCAAAGTTAGTTTATAGAAGCACTATGTTTGAAAGTAATGTCTAATTGAATAGTAGACAAGGTGATGGATCAGAGAAAGAGTTGACAGAATAGGATATTCTTTCTCATGAGAAGTAAGAGGAAAGAGAAGATACTTAGGGGTAGTGCAGAGAGAGGGGAGGAAGTTTTACCAGGACAAGTTTGGAGAGACAGAACAAGCTAGACAGGTGAAGACAGAAGGAGCCAGAAGATTAGAATCTTCTAAAGTTGCTAAGAGTTGGAGGCCAAGCAGAGCAATTCAGTTAGGGACCAAGAGAGAAGCCAGATCGGATCAGGCATCTTGGAGAGAAGTTGGAGCCAGAACAGCTGAGTTGAACCAGCCAGCTAGAGTTCAGAAAGAACAAGAAAAGGTTTTCCTATTCAGCACTAAGTCTCAGAGGCTACAAACATTCTAGGCCTAGATTAGATTGTACAAAGGCTGGAAGC